>NC_054542.1:2955139-3028071 GCF_017654505.1 Polyodon spathula
CCCTGCCACACCTTCTCAGTGACACTTAATCCCTCCCCTATCCAATTATATGCTTTTCCAACCTGTGCGACAAATTATGATGGCCCAGTAAATCAATAAAATGAAGTATGTTTTTTTATCGTGTTTACTGATCACAGTCCCAGGAAGACACTTCAGTACGATCATGTGTAAATGGTCACAGTCCTTAAAGGGTTAAGAGTCATGGGAGAGCGGTGTGTCACTTCTAAAATTATTGATTTATCTATAGATACTTTTTTGCTACTCTGGCAAGGCTGAAGCCCTGCTTGTAAATAACGTATGTTTTGTTGCCAATTCCACGTGTAGAATGTGGAAATTCCTAGATCAGATAATTAGGTGTTAATTGAGAATTGCCACATGTATAAAAAGGGAATCAAAGCCTTTGTTTGGAAAGAAAGAGAGCTTGGAGAAGGCATGAAGATCAGTGAATGCAACTGCTTAGCTTGATTATAAGGATTTGTTTTGGTTTAACCACTTCTGTGCTAGTCCCTGGTAATTCCCTGTGCTAGAGGCATTTTGTGAATTTGTGACTATTGTTTTGCATCAAAATTACTGTATTTTCTTTTTCAGATACCCCTGGCATACCATTTTTTTTTTTTTTTTTGTCAGACTGAAGTTTCTGTTGGTGCCAAATTTTTGTGGTTTACGTGGTCACGTGATCGCAAAATACATCTATCATTGTAAAAACAAAAACATTTCTTTTTTGTAAAATGTATTATACCTGCTTCACATTTAGTCACTATAATGCAAATGTTTGATGGAAAATGTAGTAACTTTTAAGCTGCTGTGTCTGTGTTTATGTGGAAATATTTGCACCGGTTTTGTGGGGTTTGCATGCTCTTCACAGACCCCAGGTCATTTTGACCTTTCCACTTCGAAATATACAGCCCACGGTCCATAGAACCCACCCCAATTTAATGTGCCCAGTACGCCACTAAAAAATGAGGTACCCTGGCATAAGTATACATTTTTGAAACTACGCAAAATAAGAATTTTAGAAATGGGTAACATGACCTTGCATGTTAGTGGTGTGTTACCCATAATCCTTCTGCAATTTGAGGTAATGCCACTGTATATAGCAAAGATCCCTTGTTTTTCCTTATATTTGGACCTGTGAATCTATAAACTTTTGTTCCACTGTTAAAAGGACAGTGGTTTTGAATTGGTCTGAGTGTCCCGAATTCACAAATACCAAATATGTGCACCTTTATGCTAATGTTTTTTCTCCAACCAGACACAACAAGCCTGAGATACAAGGTGTCACACACAGTAACTACTGTACAGTGCCTATAGAAAGTCTACACCCCCTTTCAAAATGTTCACCTTTTCTTGCCTTACAGCCTGGAAATAAAATGCATTATAAAATATATTTTTTAATTTATCTGCACATTCTACCCCACAACTTACAAGTGAAAAAAATATTCTAGAAATTTGTAGAAAATTAATTAAAAATAAAAACTGAAATAGCTTGGTTGGATAACTGTCCACCCCCCTTGTAATAGCAATCCTAAATTAGCTCAGGTGTAACCAGTCGCCTTCAAAATCACACACCAAGTTAAGTGGCCTCCACCTGTGTTAAATTGTAGTGATTCACATGATTTCAGGATAAATTCAGCAGTTCCTGTAAGCTGGGTAGTGCATTTTAAAGCAAAGACTCAACCAAGAGCACCAAGGCGCTTTCAAAAGAAATCCGGGACAAAGTTGTTGAAAGGCACTGATCAGGGGATGGGTATGAAAAAATATAAAAGGCCTTGATAAACCCTTGGAGCACGGTCAAGATGATTAAGAAGTGGAAGTTGTATGGCACCACCTACTGGATGACCGAGCAAGAAGGAGTGTGGTCAGAGGCTACCAAGAGGCCAACGGTAACTTTACAAGAGCTCTAGGCTTTTATGGCCAAGACTGGTCAAAGTGTACATGTGAGAACAATATCCCAAGCACTCCACAAATCTGGCCTGTATGGTAGGGTGGCAAGAAGGAAGCCATTACTCAAGAAAGCCCACCTTGAATCCTGTTTGAAGTATGCAAAAAAAAAAAAAACACTCAGGCGATTCTGTAGCCATGTGGCAAAAAGTTTTGTGGTCTGACGAAACTAAAATTGAACTTTTTGGCCTAAATGCAAAGCGTTATGTTTGGCACAAACCCAACACAGCGCATCACCCAAAGAACACCATCCCTACTGTGAAGCATGGTGGTGGCAGCATCATGTTATGGGGATGTTTCTCATCTGGCAGGGACTGGGGCACTTGTCAGGATAGAAGGGAAAATGAATGGAGCAAAGTACAGAGATATCCTTGAGGAAAACCTGCTGCCCTCTGCAAGAAAGCTGAAACTGAGATAGAAGTTCACCTTTCAGCATGACAACGTCCCAAAGCACACAACCAGAGCTACACTGGAGTGGCTAAGGAACAAAAAGGTAAATGTCCTTTACCTTCTGATCGCTGAATTTATGCCACTGGACAAAAAAGAAAAAAAGTTGCAACTACAGTGCCTCCCACGCACTTGAAACATTACAGTGGTGTCATGTGATGAGAGTCAGGAGCAGGAAGTATCAACATACTTCCTGTATGTACCATCAACATCAACAAAACAAGATGTAGACAAATAGTCTGATGTTACTTCAAAACTGATTTCATGAAGCACAGCTCGATAAAATAGCCAGAGCCTTTCCGATCATTGATGGCGCCCCGTGTGAGACATAAAACCAGTGCAACCCCTGCCACCTTGCAGTCAGCAAATAAAAACATTAATTAAAAAAGTGTTCAAAATCTTTGTAAATGTCCAGTAGAAATCCATCAATAGAAACAAAGCCTAGAGCCTACAAATGTACTTTTCTTGCTTTCAGTGATGCAAAGTCATTGATGTCATGGTCATCGTTCAGAGAGTTGGCTGATGCAAATTCAATGGATATAATAGGTAGATTAGACAAGCGTTCAATTTCAATGTTGGATTGTTAGTGAACTTGTAAATAAATGACCCACCTGCTTGAAAAATCATACCGTTAGTTGGGTGGGAATATTTTTGTTTGCATGTAAATAATTATATGATGTGAAGATTGGAACTAAGTTTTAGGTTACCAATAATCAGTATAATAACTGCAATTAATAGTAGAAGACGCTGAACTGGAAAATGCTTCCAATCTCTCTGTTGGGTAGATTTTCTCTGGAAGGTTCCCAACTCAGAATAAAGAAAATGACTCACTCTCTAAACTAGGAGAGCTATCCTTGCCTGCTCTTGAGAAAAATTATTTGGCTGCAAGGCTATATTCGGTGCAATACTGGATTTTCAAAAATGTTAATGCCAGATGTATTCACTCCTAACTGGTCCCAATTTAAATTAAAAAAAGGCTATTTTACATGCACTAAATGTCTGGTTTAAAAATGTTTAGGATTAGACAATGATTATTCAACACTGCAGGACATCTCTCAAGATGACACACTGTCCTTTGACACAGTACAGTCACAATACAATATAGCAAATGAACTCTTTCAGTTCTTTCAAATAAGACAAGTCCTCAAAATGACCACAATATAGCTTACACACTAATAGCATACGTCCAATCGAATAAATATGATTGCTGCATCCTAAAACCATGAAACTGCAGGGTGCAAATAAAAACAAAAGCATAAATAAAAGACAATATTGGCCTTACACTTGTGCCCTTTTTTACATGCAATATATTATCCCAAAGCTGTTACAATAGAACATATAAAGACCATACATCACAGATCACAGATATAAGAAACAAGCAATACAATGCATACAACTAAAAAAAGAACGAAAAAAGACATAAAAATCAGACAAAACAGCAGGTCACAAATAAATTAACACAACAAAATGCATGTAATGAAATAAAGAACTGAAAGCCTTATATTATAGCCTAATAAAAACAGGTGTGTTGTGTATTTGTAAACACCGATATGATATTAAACAATTTTTGCTTTGTATTATAAGCTTTCACAATTATTTATCAAAAAGACCTTGCTAGGAACGTAGGATCGATGAGGAAGGCGGTGTCTGTTGTGTGCTGTTGATTAGTTTGTCATGTTTAAAAGGAAAACGAAACAAGGTCAGCTATTGTACTCATTTTTACTTAGTTTATTTAAGAAATGTCGTAACTGAATCAACACATTATGTGATAATGTTCTTTTAAAAAATGAAAATGCAATCGCCCTTTAAAAAGCAGTTGCCACGTCAAATTTAGTTCCCGATGCCGCTTGTCAATTTCAGTAGGCTACTGTTTAGCCAGAGAGCACATCCAGACACAGTACAAGGAAAACATTAACATTAAAAGTATTGGTGAGACATAAAATAGGCTACTATTTAGATAAATAACACTGGTTATAATTGTTTTTTTCTGGTATGAGGTCGCATTTTTAAATCAATAGTGCAAAACAATTACTTGGCGATATGCTGCAGCTGTGCTGCTCAGACCCCAGCGTTTTATATGCAATGAAGATCGTGTTTTATACGTGGCAAATCGGAAAATTGCATGAGTGAAAATGTGGCTGTGCACAGTGGCCAGTTTTTCAGATTGATAGTGAAAAGTGTAGCCCGTTATCAGCAAAAAATATTTAGGATCTGTCAGGTAACCTGAACCACACATATTTTTTTTTTTTTTTTTTTTTTTTTTTTTTTTTTGTCTTATTATTCGTCAGCCAATCGGCGCCCCCCTCAGGTCAACGCATTGCTCACACCCCCATTGGTACGCCCCTGAAAACAGCTACTATTCAAAGGTATACTTTTTTATTATTATTATTATCAATCCTCATTGAAAAGAAAACAAGAGTTACACACAGATTGTTTTAAATTCAATGGGGATGTTTCAGAGTACAAGCCACCGCTAGTGTTCAAATAGGCTATAAATTAAATTTAACAACTGTGTCACATCAAATACATTTCGTCGGTGAAATATAGTGAAATTAAAGCTAATGACTTAACATGTTATGTAATAACTCCTCAATGAGAGACCCCAAGTGAAACAATGGTAATCAACTTTTTGTTTTTTTAAAACATGTTTTTAATCAGGACGTGACTCACAATAGAGGTTAAGCCTGTTATTTTGGTCTCTGTCCTGTTTCTTCGTTCCTGTGTTTATTTCCTTTATTTGTTAATAAACATGCTCTTTAACTGCAGCTCTCCGTCACAGATTCTCATTCCTGCTGGTAGCAGCTTGGGCCATGACGCTGTCCTGCTACAGTTACCCAGCAGTAGTGATGAGAAAAGTGAAACCTTGTGAATCATTGAACCACTGCTTTGCGAAATGGTTCACTGATCCGAATCGCGTGAATCGCTTCATGCTCTTTAGCGTCACCAAATGCTAGATCTGCAAAACCTAAAGTCAACTCCGCCGCAGTTAATATTAATAAGCGTTGTTCATCTTCAATACAAATTATGGAAATTCTCACGAGAATTGCCTGGTTCTCAGTCTGTAACCAATTTTTATTAACAGCAAAACATGTTCCAGGTCATTTAAATAATATTGCTGACTCTCTCTCGTTTTCAAATTAAATTCTCACCTAAGTCCCTATGAATCCCTCCTCTCCTTTACCATCTCCATTCTCTTCAAGGAGCCTCACATACAGACCCCTCTTTTTGAACGGAAAGAACTCGTCACTGGTACATTTACCATCTTTGTCAGATTCGGTGTAAATATGGATTCCCAGCATAAAAATATTCAGGCCATTCATTCAGAATCGGAGCAGCCTCTTTAGCTCCGTCAAGGAATCCCGATCACCTAATTAAACAATTAGGGCGGTGGTCGTCCGAGGCATATCAGCTATACATCAGGACTAAAACTTGTCAGAAAAGCACTTAATTCACTCTCACCCTAGTTTCAGAGCACCTGCCTAGAGGAAAGGCATTTTGTTAGCCATGGATTCCCAAAGGTTTATTTCCCTTGTCAGTTAAAGGTTTTGTTTCCCTCTTCTGCATGCTAATTGTTTTTTCGCTCTCCCGAGTGGGCAATCTATATCAATATTGAGTCGCTCGTTGGATCCCTTTTTGGGGGGGGGAGCTGCCTCGTTCAACAGCCAGGCACCCGATCAGACCTGCGTCTGGTATCAATCAGGAATCCATCCCACTTTTCTACTTATCTGCAGCATTGAGGCTTATCTGGATATTATTTTGGGGGTCTCCTGCCTCGTCCAATGGCCAGGCATGAGATCTTCAATCCACAGAGGTGAAATGCCAAATTCGTTTTGTTTTATTCCTCGCATACTGCATCAATAAAATACTTTGTTTTTAGCTAATCAGTGGTGTTGTGGGGTTTGTCCTGAACTATGAAAGTGACATTATGGACAACTACACTATTAGTTTACAGAGAAGACAATGACCCTTAATATATTTGATACACATTTATTAATTATACTGAGAGCATGTAATTAAACCAATCACCATACAGATTTTCAGTTTGTAGGTATATTTCAGTGGAATAATTTATTTCCCATTGGAATCACCTGTAGCCCAGGTCAAACACTGAACCATCTGAATTGCATAAAGCATGTAACAAACCAATGCTCCCCACTAGTTACAGTGCAGAGCACAGGTGCGCTAGTCTGAGCTACAGCCTCATTGGATTTTGTATGGGAATGTGAACCCAGTATCTTGTGAGCTGCTACCACCTTTAATATCCAGGAATGTCTAGAAAGAAGTTCCTTAACAAACTACCTAGAAAAATGACTAGAGTGGGTGGAAGAAAATAGGGACTCCAGAGAGCAGTTGAAAAAGAGCCAGTCTTTATTTAATAAAATAGAAACAGAAACACATACACACACACACACACACACCCGTCACTCAAGCAGAAAGTGCTTCTATTGTACCTGCTCGTTTCTCTCCATTCCCTGTTTCCCGTTTCTCTCCCTTTCATCACGCAGCAGCTGCTTTAAGTAGCCACCTCAGTGTCAATTTCCCTCATTGAATTCCACTTAGCATATTACTTAGCTCAGTTCAGAAGGGGGGGGGGGCCTCTAACAATAAATAAACCTATTTATTAGTCTTTACAAGCCTTATCTAGCTCTGAACAGCTGAATCGTAAGCATTGGCACTGTATTTTTTTAAATGTTGGTTCACTAAATGGCAAGTCATCTTATAGTCTTTGCCATTCAATAGTATATATATATATATATATATATATACACACACACACACACACACACACACACACACACACACACACACACACCCCTGCTGGATTTAAACCAGCATGAGGACTATGCTTTGCGCTAACATGCAATGCGCCACCACTGAAACAGTCATCCTGCCAAGGGTCTGTCAAGCCTGCAACGATTAGTTCTGCCAAGCCTCCACCCCCTGGGGCTGCCAAGCCTGGATTGCCCAGGGTTGTATGTCCCGCACAGCCCGGGGATGTCTGTTTGTCATCACCCAGGGATGCCTGTTCGTCAACGCCCATGGATGCCAGCCTTGCCGCTGCCAGCATTGCCTCTGGCAGCATTTTCGCTGCCAGGATTGCCTCAGCTGGAAGAACCAGTCTTGCTGCTGTCAGCATTGCTTAATTAGGCCTTTTTAAAATTACTTTCAGCTCTTACACAGTTGGAGATTTCAAGTTAACTATAGAATTGTATAAGTAACTGTACAATTTGTATAAGTAAAATGTGCTACTTTTTAGGTGCTGAGAACACTTAACAAGGTCTAATTAAGCAAATTACTAGTTCACTTAAGGGTTTAGTTAAGTAATTTAGAGCTAGTTGGAATGAAAAGTGGAAGACACTGGGGTTCTGAGGACCAGGTCTGAGAAGCCCAGCCCTAAACAAATTCCTATCCTTCAATATCAAGGATCCTGGTACACAAGCAGTGATCCTCAATTGCATTCATGACCCGGTTAGACACACAGTGGTCATGTTCTTGGTTCACTCACCTTGGATATACACACAGTTGTGAGGGTTCACAGTTCACAGTCTCATACTATTTACAGGTGCAGGGCCTCAGCGATGCCACTATGGGTAATAAACATCAAGGTGTAAATGAACCCTTGGTTGTTTGTGTTTTTTTAATGAAGAATAGCATTGTTTTGCAACAATATTCGACCTTCTGTAAAATTGTACGTTTATAATAATGCAGTGCCTCTATTCACGTTTAATTAATATTTAGTTCTTCAGTGAATTTGATAAATGCAGTTTAAAAAATGGCTCAACAGCATCCCCTACTGAAATCCTAATAATAATCTAAAAGCCTTTTTTTTCCCCCATTGAACACTTTGCTGACTTGTTTACTACACATGCATATCAATGAATATGCTGCTCTACAAATAAAGTGTAGATGTTGTTTCATTGTGAGATCTCTGTTTTACTTGATCCATAACTGAATAAATTCCAGTTGTGTTTTCCTGTTGGAATGACAGAAACATGGGCCATATGTTTCAATATATAAACATTAGAAATTTAAAATCACAGGCAGGTTATAATCAAAAAGGTAATCATACAAGTTGCAGTGGAATACTGTCTCATTACTGCTGAAAGATACCCTCGTGTAAATGACCCATAGGTGTGCTTTTCTACTATAAAAGTTGCTTCCTCAGGGCTTCACTGAATGCTTTCAACAAAGCCATGCAAGTAAGTGTTACAGGGAAGTGGAATAGGTATATTTGGTCTGTCAGAAGATATGTTCCCGAACTTGTCTGAATTTCATGCAATGCTAATATCGAAGTTTTATAGATGTTAAAAGTTTAAAGGTATTGGACTTCTGAGTCACAACTGGTTTTACTTATCTATTCTTTTCTTGTTTGATGCCTTTTTTTATTACTGAGTATTAGTTTTCTTTGCCTTTAGTCTCAGCTGTATTTCTCCTGCAGCTTGCCTTAATTTCTCTGCTGCTTCCATCTATCGTACTATGCTCTTCTGGGAATGTATTATCTGTAGTGCAGTAATCTGCTTCTTTTAGCTGTTCACAGCTCTGCAATTTATATATTGTGAATACACTGGTATGTTATGCACTGGTATGTTTATCCAATGAAACTGTGAGTATTTTGTATTTTTCAGAAGCTTAAATGAATGCCTTCACTGAAGATTTTCTTTCAAGTTAGAATGCTGATGTGTGATGAAATTATTAAACCCCAGGGGAGCTGGTTTTAAAAGAATATATATTTAATAATACTATTTCAACCATTTTTTTTTTTTTTTCAGATTAATATTTTATTCATTAAAACACATAAACAATACACACATACAATAAAATTGGTCTCTTTACTTTAACATATAGTACTAAACAGATTGCAACACTGTATATAATAATACCAAATATAATAAAACAAATAAATAAAGCATATCACCTCTTCAAAGAATTATATAATGCATACAACACATTACATTTGAAATAAATAGTCTCTTGAGAATTACATATCAGCATCAGTTAAGTATTTCATTGCATCTGACCAAAGCATTTTATATTTACATTTAATTCTCTCCAAAGTATAGTGTGCTTTTTCTATTAGTAGAACATCCAGTGTTATGTTTTTTTTCACATAGTAAGTGGTGGTGTTTCATTTTCTTTCCATTGCAACATTATAGCTTTTTTAGCATCAAGTAACATACCTAAAACTAACTGGGTTTGAACTCTATTTAAATTGTGGTATCCAGTAAGACCTGACAAAGCCAACAAGGGTGATTTATTCAAAGAAAAAACTAAAATACCTGACATATGATTGAACATATGTTCCCAATATAAGCTTAATTTTGTATAGGTCCATAGCATATGGAGAAGTGATCCATTCTCTTCACTGCAACGCCAACAATTCTTAGATTTTAAGACATTGCACCTAAATAGTTTGACAGGATTAAAATATGTTCTATTAACAATTTTAAATTGAATTGATCTTAATTTTGCAACGGTAGATGAAATTTTAACACTTTTTCATATGATGAACCAATCTTCCTCTGAGAATGTAAACTGTAACTCTTTTTCCCAGGCATTTTTAACTTTACAGACTGTAAGGATATTATCTCTGATAAAAGCATACATTTTGTTGCAGTGTGTACAGTCAACTGTCTTCGTACCGCCAGGTAAGGGTCATGGGCAAAAACAGGCAATAAGCGAGGGTGGCATTATAATGACGGTCAAAAAAACAAAACAAAAAAACAACTGCTTCTGTTTTTGCAATAAATTCAAACATTTACATTTATTTTATTTATTTATTTATTTTTTTGGTTATACAACTACAATGTCTCCAGGCCATTTTAATAAAACTTTTTATTTTTTAAAACTACAGTACTACTAATGCCAGACTTCTGATTTACCTCTCAAACTATTATCCACCACATGATATAAACCCTGCGCTATCTTTTGTTTCACCTCATCCATAGGCATTTTTAATATCACCTAGCAGGCGTGATAAAAAGATCTTGCAACGCATCAAACAAGCGAGAACAGCACTGCTTAGTCAGTTGACTCCTCCCTAATCACATCCTGCTTTGGTGCAGGAAATACAGGTACATTTATCTTCTAATATGTAATGTGGGAAAGGGTTACAGATGAGTACACTGAAAGGACAGAAAACATTTCTGGTGATGCAAATTCAGACCTGAAAATAATATTTTATTGATCCGCACCACAACCGCAAACCACAAAAAAATTCACATTCTTATTAAATACTGTCAAATGCTCTCTATGTAGTGCTCAGTGGAAATAACAGCAAGTATGAAGCATTTAAACAATGACCAGAACCCCAGCAACATTATGAAAAGTGATAAAAAATGTACCCTCTGCATATTGAATATTTTGAGAAAAGACACCCTAATGTGTTCTATATCCTCTCTCTTTCAGATATCTGTAAAATGGCATCCAGGAACAACACAGTTGGAATCACAGAGTTTATCATTACTGGTTTCAGTGACCTTGAGCATCCAAAGGCAGTGGGAATTGTAATTCTGATTATCTATTCACTTATTTTACTAGGCAGCTCCACCAATATATGTATTATAGCATCAGACAAACGTCTTCACACACCAATGTACTTTTTCATTTGCAATCTAGCCATTGTAGATATGATGTACACCACCAGTGCTAGTGTGACGATATTAACAGTTCTTCTAATGGGAGTGAAAACAGTATCTTACAAGCCCTGTGCTGCTCAGATGTTTGTGTATCACTTGGGGGATTTCATGGAAGCCAGTGCTATTGGTTTGATGGCCTTTGATCGATTGATTGCAATTTCCAATCCCTTAAGATACCACAGCATACTTACCAACACTCATATACTGTTATTAGTGTTAACTACATGGGTAATAAACAGTGCTGTAATAGGTATTTTAGCCGATGTAACTGAAGGACTTCCTTACTGTCATACTGTTCTTAAATATACGTTTTGTGACTATCCTGGTTTGGTAAGAGCAGCCTGTGTGAATCCTGATGATTACTTTGTGTTTACAACCATTGCTGTTATTTTGTTGATATATGGAAACTTTGTCTTTATTTTGTTATCTTACGCATGGATAATTTTCACAGTGTTTAAAATTTCCTCTGAAAGCAGAAAACACATGTTTAGCACTTGCTTCAGCCATTTGATTGTGGTTGTTTGCTACTTTGTTCCCAAATTTGTTGCCAATATTCTTACTAGAGTTGGTCTTGTGTTAACAATACCAGAGCGCAATGGGATACACATTGTAGCAACCTTGGTCCCTTCTCTTGTAAATCCTGTGGTGTATTGCCTTAGGACAAAGGAAATAAGAAACAGAATGCTCAGAATATTTAAGAATAATACTGTGATGCCGAGTAAGTAAAATGTGAGTATTTCCTGATTTCAAAACAATCACATGGTACACTGACCTTTGAACTCTGTTGCTATTACTCATTGTGGAAAGTTGAAAACAGATTAAATGACACTTCAAGGTATTTGCCCTTTACTGCCACCCCAAACCCCAGATGTGTAGTAAATATGGCAACTGGATATCTGAATGCACAAGTTAAATCAAAAGCTCATTGGAGAATTAAAATAAATGACTAAATTAAACCTTGTCTGCTTTTCTTTGATGTTTAGGAAATGTTGCTGATGAGATATTTGTTGATGTAATGCTGTCCTTTGTATAATGTTACACCTTCTCATAAAGTACACTGAAATGTACAGCATATTTAAAAAAAAAAAAAAAAAAAGCATCTGTCAAAATGAATTAAGCTAAATATTTTATAGCTTGTCAAGCAATATTAGTAAGACAGTCATGCATCTCATTGCTTTATGTATTTTTTACCACCCCTATTTACTGTACATTCTTCTCAAATTTTGAGAAGTACAACATCTACTGGATTTATATAAAGATATAAAGATTATATATAAAGATTGTGTTACGGTTATGGGTTGTTCTGCTCCACAATATGTCTTCTCTATGATCATTAATGTGTTTGAATAGATAGAAAGGGTAACTAGGATATGGTGCTGTGAACAAATCTGTTGCTGTTTTTCAAAATGCAGCATATTTAATAAACACAGAATACTCAAGAATTAGTCTTTGTGTATTCTAGTTATACCTTATTTAATGGCTTCCTTTTCATTTTCCTATGCTGCTATTTAGTCAATATTTAGTTATTGTAAACTAAACTAATTTAAGGCTACAGTTTTTTTTTCTCTTGTCAATAACACATTTGTGCATGGCTCTTTAAGAATTCGATGTTCATCAGTAGGGCTGTGGCTATTTTACCCAAAAAGGAAATGTATATAAAGTAGCTATGCTATATATTTCTAATCTTGCTAATTTTATGTACTGGTCTGTGTTGGTTTGCAATGTCTTTTTAGCAGCAAGTTAAAATGAACAAAAGAGAAACATTATACAAATATCAAAATTAGAGCAGCATAACTTTGAAACGGTCAAAATGATCTCAAACATCATAAAAAGATAAAGGCCAGGTAATAAACTTAATCATTTTTGTAATGTTCTTAATAATAACACTATGGCACAATAACTATAAACACAAAGACACACACAAAAAAGAGGAGATCCCACAAAAAAAGTCTGAGCTATAACACAGAAACACCTTTAAATAAATTATACACTACTATTTTTATAATTCTTTTTTTTTTTTTTTTTTTTATTGAAAATACGGACCACTAAGGGAATTGAACATAGCCAACGGAAGCTGCAAAGGGATTAAATATGCCTCAAAAACTATTTTTGAAGTACATATATAGAAATTACCCAAGAGCTGTGAAAAGTTATAACGACCCCCAGGCATTACCGACATAGACCCACACACATCCACTGAAGAGCATAGCGGGGATCTCTATTGAACTCATTCTGTGCTAAAAGCAGTAGGAAGTCAAAGCAGCAGGACAGGTACAGTTGAGAGTAAATCAAATGCTAAAGAAATATTAGTTCTCAGTCATGCAAAACAGGCACCAAAAAAGCCATGAAGAAATAATATAAACATGGAGTAGTGAATTAGAAGTGTAATACAAATGGCATATTGCCATGTTAGCATGTTAAATAAAATATCTAAGTAAGTAATTTCTAATGGAATTCATTTTAAGTTTATATTCACATCAAAACTGCATAGCTAAGTATGTCAATGGCCTTTTCCAGCATCTTGAGTTAATCCCTTCACTGAAACTAATACAAGCAGTTTTTGCCATTGCGTTTTGTTGTATTGCATTGCAAATTGAAATGCTGACATGTGCCTTTACTTTTAAACCTCACTGGCAACTGCTTTTAAATAAACCCAACCCTTCATCGATATTGTGACCATTTGATAAGAGGTTATCGACTGTTATTTTATGGGCTTGGCCAATGAAAGTTGTATTGCTGAAGTCAGAATAAAAGAATAGTGAATAGGGCACAAAACAAAAGCAAAAAGTAATGCAGCTAGCTGAGATTGCTACACAAGCTAAGGCCTGTTAGCTACTGTAGCACATTGTAAAATGGTCTATTTTAACTCTGGTAAAAGTACAGTAAGAATATGTACAGTAAACTATAATGTTAAGTTTTTTACTGCTTATACTTTATAACCTTGCAAAAGAAACAAAATAAATAGGCAAACACATTTCAAATAGAATTGTGTACTGTATGAATCTATGAATAATGTGTTCTCACTTAAATTTAATAACTGCACTGATAGAAATATAGTAAACAGACCACTGCAACACATTTCAGGTCTTCAATAGACATTAAATGAAACTACCTTGCTTAAAACTAACCTGCTAATAATCACTAGACATTGTCTTTCTGTGCATTACCCCATCGATTAGTGGTTTTGAAACTAATGTGGTTCCAGCCTGAGAGCTAACACAAAACAAGCAGACCATCGTAACCCTTCACACTGCCGCGCAGAGTAGTATAGATCAGGACTGTAGAACTCAACCAGGCTGTTTTCAGTTGAGGGTGCCCACTTTTTGGCAGGTTTGCCTAGGTTACTGCTTTTTCTAATAGGGGACCTTAACTAACAATGTAATACGTGAAAACTTTTTTTTTTTTTTTTACTCAACGGTTTCCTGTTTCAACTATTTCCAATAATGTTTTTTTTTTTTTCTTTTTATGTATGTAATGTCTGTCTGGTTGATTTAATCCTGAGCTACCTTAGGGCCGCTGCTGGTTACATTGCTTCAGGAGGAATGACAGCCAGGTTGCACAATGACACAACGATATATAATAGTCCTGATCTTTAACACCCACTTGTAACACAAAGTCCACAGTGTGTGCTCTAGTGCTTGTGATGCAAATACAGTTTATCATGCAAACAACGTGCAGTGTCGTCCTGGTTTAATGCTGGCCTTTAGCGACAGCTCCGGATCATGCTAGCTGTCTAAATAACAACAAACAGCATATTTTTTAACAACAAAACAAACAAAAGACTCACGATAACAACACAGGTTTCTCCTTCCGGTTCAGGTTAACCATAACAAGGAACAAATCATCTCGCTACTCCCCCTTTTGTACCGTCAGTCATACTAGTAACTAGTGTAACCGCCCCTCCAATCCACAGCTGCCATGTCGTTTCCCTTCCAGGTCGATGATTTAGTGTATCGTAGCTCTGTCCCTTTTCTAGATCACCGACATCATTTTAACCCTGGGAATGAACTGTCTAGCCATCTAGTCCAGGGTACTCTGTTTCCTTTACACAGTGCCCTCACGGGTTGGGAGAGAGATTTATCACCAAGAATTATTCTGTCTCTGTCACATTTACTCATAACTGAATAAATCCCAGTGGTGTTTTCGTGTTTGAATGACAGGAACATGAGCCATATTTTTTTAAATGTAAACCAGTGGAAGTGATTGCTTTATTTTGGCACATCTTGACATTTAAAATGTAATATCACAGGCAGGTTATAATTAAAAAGTTAATAATGCAAGTTGTATTGGAATTCTGGCTCATTGTGTAAATTACCCATAGGTGTGCTTTTCTACAATAAAAGCTGCTTTCTCAGGGCTTCACTGAATGCTTTCAACAAAGCCCTGCAAGTAAGTGTTACAGGGAAGTGGAATAGGTATGTTTGGTCTGTCAGAAAATATGTTCCCGAACTTGTTTCTTGATTGAAATGACCAAGCTATGTTACGGATACAACACAATTTTTAAAAAGACTTGAATCACTAAAGCACAACCTTCCAGAGAATACAGTTTTACTTTGCATGGAGGTAAAATCCTTGTACCCAAGTGTCCCTTGTAAAGAAACTTTAGAAGCTTGTCAAAAAGCACTAGATAATAGGCTAGATAAATCAATACCAACAGCAGAGGTGCTGAACATGACCAATGTAGTTTTAGAAAACAGTTATTTTACATTTGTTGATAAGAATTACTAACAAAACAATGGCACTGCAATAGGATCTAAATTAGGAATGAATTTTGCCAGTACATGCATGGGGAAATAGGAAGAACAATTACTTAGAAAATCTGAAAGCGAACGTTTAGAATACATTCAGTTTGTAGATTATATTTTTAGGGTTTGGACACATGGAGAAGAAGAAAAGAAATATAATTTTTCGATACCATAGTAAAACATCAGTCCTTCCTACCTCAGCCTCAGCCTCTGCTCCAGCCTCAGCCCCTACCTCTTCCAGCAACTGATCCCGAAACCCTGCAGTACAACTTGGCCACAGCTGCCTCCACTTCCTCGTCTTACCAGCCTTCATGTTCCCCTCTCATCTCCGCCACCTAATCATCCAGGGTAAGAACGTCAACCTCATATCCATCCTCATTGCAGCCTCCAAGTACCTTGTCCATCGGGTAGTGGATTGCGGCAACCTCTCCATCACCCTTATGTCCCGAGATCCACGGCTTCTAAAGAGTCTCACCTTCGGAGAGTTCGTCATCACTTTTTCAGCATACCGTGACGTCTTCTGCACAGCCTACCCTCACAGACGCCAGGAGCTGGATCAATATCTCCTGTACATTTCCAAGCTGTCCGTTCGATACAGGGGTACCATATTTTATGATTACCATAAAGATTTCTCCACCAAAGCAGTCTGTGGATGAATGGCTTTGCCAGATGGCCCCACAGATGCTGCCTGCCCAAAGGCTAGACATGGACACCTGTGCATTCCAATCTCTGTGGAACGGCAGATTAGATGCCCTCTTTTGCTTCCTGGAGGACCAAGGTTGGTGTATTGCTTGCGGGGAGTTCGGGCACATGATGGTATGCTGGCCCCTCCAAGGTGAAGATGACGGGCTGGCAGACCCGAATGCCAGAGAAGACGGAACTACCTGTCCAAAAATGGAAGATGGGGAGGAGCGGCTGTTCCTGGAGGTGAGCAAAGGAGCCGTTGCCATATCCAGTGCCAGAGAAGGAGGGGCTGTCTGCCTGAATGCCAAAGAGGAAGGAGCCACTGCCGTATCCAGGACCAAAGGGTGAGAAGCTTATGCTGTCACCAGTGTTATAGGGGGAGGAGCTTTCACCGGCTACAGAGTCAGAATGGCAACTGGTGGGCCAACCTCAGCAGCCACTACACCTGCTGCTGAAGGGAGCACAGCGAAAGCCAGCTGCATGAGCAGAGGGACCAACGCAGCTGCCAGCATTGCCACCACCGGAGTGCCCCAGTCCTTAAAGTTGAGAGCCAATGAACTTGGAGTCCATACCCAAAATGAGTGGAAACATAAAATATAAACAGAATTCGTTAGAAATAGTTTCACTATCAAACCAATAATCTTTTTTTACTAAATCTTGGGGGCTGCATGTGAAGGTGATCTGTATGCTGTACTTAAGTTATAATTTACTTTCTACACCTTGTGCACTCAGTTCCAGCAAGGAGATTCAGTAAATGATTACTGGATTTATGAAGTCCTCGAATTTAATTTTAACCCTCAATTTAATGAAAAAACTAAATCATCAATAAAGATGCATTTACAAAGATACAACCCCAATTATCCATATACAAAGGAATACTTCATTTTATGTAATTCAATTCTACAAACTCATTTATTAGACGTATTGGTAAAGCCTATTGTATACTGGTAAATTAACATGCCTGCCTGTAACTAGTCATCATTCTCTCAGTTGGTTGAAATTGTGCTTCTTTGTGTAATCATGTGCTAGGATGGAAAAGCCAGATTAAGGCAGTGTGAAAGGGATGGCTTGCAGTGGTGACGTCAGTCCAGAAACACAGACTCAGGAAGTAGTGGAGCAAAACTGAAGCGCAACGGTGCTCAGTGTATTTATTAAATAATAAAATGAATATTTAAACAAACACAAAAGACACAAAACAAAAAGGCACATTGGCCAAACAAATAAACAATAATAGTAACTAAACAATTATCATGCTGGTTTTAACCAACACGTATAGCAATTGTTTACCTCTGGACTTTAATTTTACCTCCCAGCTCCTCACTCGTTCTCCACTCTGAACCCTCTTCACTAATGAGCTAGGAGTGGGTCTTTTATATCGTTGCTGGAGCCTTAATTAACCTTTAACCCATTACCTTATTAAGGCTCCAGCCACATTCCCACGAGCTTTACAGGGATGGGGATTCAACCCCATTCACACTTTGAGACCAGCTTTTTTCGCCAGTCTAAAACAGCAAACAATGACGGACAGCTTTCGTCCATCCGCCGAAAACACAATATATTAGTAATAATAATAATTATATATATATATATATATATATATATAGGGGCAGGACACTGCCACAGGCAGATATAGAGAAATGATAATAACTCCGGATTGGAGAAACAAATATTGCTGATCCTATCTGAGCTTCAAGGCTGTTCTGTCCCAGCACAGGTTATCCAGAGAAGCTCTAGGCAGGTTCAAAGTCAGGTAAAAGCAGATATACTGAAAGTTGACAATAACTCATTGATGGAGCAACAGAGCCCAGAACCACTCACAATAATTGAAAATACCATAAAACAGTAAGGGGAATGTAAAAAAAAAAAAAAACAACAGTACACCTTACTTAGAATAGTGATTGGGTGCACTACTGAATTGCATACAATCTGAATCGAACTCAAATTCTAACAGTGTGTCAGTAGAGGTTCATATTGAATTTGAAAATAGGTGTATAAAATAAAAAATTTAAATTAAAGCACTATGTTTTATATTTATATAAGTAACTGCTAATACGATGACAGTCCAGATTCAAATCACTTGACGTATTCCTACAAAACACACTGATGACATAATTTGAATGAATTATAGAGTAATAATACAAAAGAATATTATCTCTCATTTCATTTTGTTTAATAAAACTGTTAATACTGATGCAACAACCCAATTGAGAGTAGCTTGCTATACTGTTAATGCTTGTTCAGCCCCTAATGATCTCATGTTACAGTGAACACCTGCTCACTCCCAAAGCTGCTCAATGCTCTTACCACTGAGAATTTGTACATCTTGGCAGTTGCTCACTAATTGACTGCACACTTAATCAAAATATCTGTATAATTTTTACACAGTTTGCCCTTAACAGATTTAAAGTTACTTGATACAAGCATGTTTAAAACTGTCAATATTTATATTTTAAACACTAGATGGCCTATTTAAAAGAAACCCTTAGAAAGGTTCTCTCTGCAAACCTGAATTTTAAAAGAGAAACATGTGAACAGTATCCATTACAAGTCAGTGCATTTTTTCAAGCCTTACAGTATGGCTCGCACCAGATATGTGCCGGGGGGGGGTCAAGTCTGGTAGAGATAAACACAATATTTATTTTCAATACAAATACATAGATTGTAGTCCTGGTCACCATAAACTGAGTGATTTGTATTTGATTTGCAATTTGTTTCTAAAACCTAAGGCATATATGCTAATGATGATATATATATATATATTATATATATATATATTATATATATATTATATATATATATATATATATATATATATATATATATATATATATATATATAATAAGTGCTCTCAGTGCTAAGTTGTTTATGCTGCCCCTGCTTTTCCTGTCACATGACTGCAACCTCCTCAGTTCCCAAATTGGTTATGATTGATTGTGTGGCCGATCCCTCATCTTAACATTTTCACTGCTCACACTGAAAATATAAACAACAGGGATCCACCAGCATACTCACATAACACAACACTAACAGTATCTTTGGAAACTGAGAAATGTCACTATGAGTGTAAAATTAAGCCATTTATATGGAAGTGAATCTTAAAAGAATATTTGTAATTACCTGATCTTGTATATGAAATTAAAAATATTAAACTCTCAGCATTGCTTGCTGTGGTCTAATCTCTAATTACATGCGAGCCACTTTCCTGATTGCACCTGCTATCCAAACAACATGATTGATGTCGATATTCTCACAGACTAGCTTGTTCCAAAAAAAAAAACTCACCAGAGAGTCTCCTGGATACGCATTGATTCTGGAAGGGAACCAAGCTAATTAACAGTTCCACACCTGAGATATCTGACTACCTGCATCAAGCTGTCTCAAGATGCTCTCTCTGTGTTGCCACACACAGAGTAAATGTTTTGAATAGCACCCAGTGTTGCATTCAAGGTTTAGTTCAGAAGCCTTTTCAGTCAAGGTCAGTGTCTAGGCCAGGCACCACTAGGCAAAGGACAGTGTCTGAAATTTGTGAACTAAAGCCAGACAAACATGCAGTATCGTATTTATGAATAATATGATTACCTTTACCTTTATATATATATATATATATATATATATATATATATATATATATATATATATATATATATATATATATATATATATATGTATTTATGTATATTATATATAGATAACCCCGTAGACATTTCTTATATGGATAGTAGACACAAAGAAACAGCCCTGTTGTGATTTTTTTTTTTTTTTTTAAGATTTTCAGTACATACACAATACAAAGAGTATTGCTTTACTTCCCTTTACAAACAAAGCATGTGTGGTTAGTTAAGCTTGAAATTCATGCAGCCTGTTGGTCATTCGTTGGTTAGCAGATTGTTAGCAGGTTTATAAAGGTTCTGATATGTAAACTTATAGTATGCAATTAGACCTGATCTGGGAAACACAGATACCTCATTGAATTTAACATCCAACACTATAAAGTTAAAACAGCTTAAATGGTGCTTGTGATTTTAATTATTTTTAAATATAAGGGGAAAGTGCACAGTGCCTGCAGCCTGAGTTTCCACTCACAGGCACCTCAATTGGGACTTGAGCACCCCCTGCCGTTCATCCCTGGGAGTGAGGCTTGGAAACTCATGTGACTAAAGTGCAGGACCAAGAGATGAAAGACAAGAAATGAAACGTACATCTCAAAGGAAAGATGTCTGTAACTAGACTGGGTTTTTTCAGCAGCACAGAGAGTATATATTTTGAAAATAACAATATTAAAAATAATGCAAAAAGGTTTAGCCAAAAGGCAATATAACCGTATATACATTTTATATAGCATATAGCATATATTACCGTAATATATATATATATATATATATATATATATATATATATATATACAGTGCCTTGCAAAAGTATTCAGACCCCTGACCAATTCTCTCATATTACTGAATTACAAATGGTACATTGAAATTTCGTTCTGTTCGATATTTTATTTTAAAACACTTAAACTCAAAATCAATTATTGTAAGGTGACATTGATTTTATGTTGGGAAATATTTTTAAGAAAAATAAAAAACTGAAATATCTTGCTTGCATAAGTGTTCAACCCCCACACATTAATATTTGGTAGAGCCACCTTTCGCTGCAATAACAGCTTTAAGTCTTTTGGGGTAAGTATGTACCAGCTTTGCACACAGTGTTGGAGTGATTTTGGCCCATTCTTCTTGGCAGATTTGCTCCAGGTTGTTCAGGTTGGTTGGACGATGCTTGTGGACCGCAATTTTCAAATAGTGCCACAGATTCTCAATGGGATTGAGATCAAGACTTTGACTGGGCCACTGTAGGACATTCACCTTTTTGTTCTTGAGCCACTCCAATGTTGCTTTGGCTTTGTGCTTGAGATCATTGTCCTGCTGAAAGGTGAATTTCCTCCCAAGCTTCAGTTTTTTAGCGGACTGAAGCAGATTCTCTTGCAGTATTTTCCTATATTTTGCACCATCCATTCTTCCTTCAAATTGTAACAAGATGCCCAGTCCTTGCTGATGAGAAGCGTCCCCACAGCATGATGCTGCCACCACCATACTTCAATGTAGGGATGGTGTGTCTTGAGGAATGAGCAGTGTTAGGTTTGCGCCACACATAGCGCTTTGAGTTTTGGCCAAAATCTCTATCTTGGTCTCACCTGACAAAAAAACCTTTTCCCACTTCGCAGCTGGGTCACTCTCATGCTTTCTGGCAAACTCCAGATATGCTTTCAGATGGTACTTTTTGAGTAATGGCTTCTTTATTGCCACCCTCCCATACAGGCCAGTGTTATGCAGAGCCCTTGATATGGTTGACTGGAGCACCATTACTCCACTCCCAGCCATTGAACTCTGTAGCTACTTCAAAGTGATTGTTGGCCTCTCTGTGGCTTCTCTCACAAGTCTCCTTCTTGTCTGAGTGCTGAGTTTTGAGGGACGGCCTTTTCTTGGCAGTGCCTGGGTGGTGTGATGCAGCTTCCACTTCCTGATTATTGATCCAACTGTGCGCACTGGGATATCCAAACACTTGGCTATTATTTTGTACCCTTACACTAATCTATGCATTTGTATTACATTACCTCTAACTTCTGTAGAATGCTCTTTGGTCTTTATTTTCCTTCAGATTCACAGCCTTACCAATGATCCTTCAACAGTGGGGTTTTTATCCAGAAAATGTGACAGCAAATTTAATGGTTCACAGGTGGAGGCTAATGGTAAGGTAGTTGTGTCCTCTTTTGGGCAATTTCTTTCATCGTTGCAAACTGGGAGTTTCCACAGCACAGGGGCTGAATACATATGCAAGCAAGATATTTCAGTTTTTTATTGTTCTTAAAAGTATTTCCCAACATAAAACCAGTGTGACCTTACAATAATTGATTCTGAGTTTCAGTGTTTAAAAATAAAATATCAAAAATAATTTGTAATTCGGTAATATGAGAGAATTGGTCAGGGTTCTGAATACTTTTGCAAGGCACTGTATATATATGTTTTTTTTTTTACCTGTGATGTTGTCACGTGTGTGAAGGCAATTATAACCTAATGATGTAAGCAGTTTGAGCCACCTCTTTGGTCGAGTGATAAGAAGTGTCTCCACTGTTGAAACTACTGCTGGAAAATGTAAACAGAGTTAATTTGCAACAATGCCTTCTATCTGACTCCACTTTATTGGAAGGGGCACCTTTTTACTGCTCACAACTTGCTTACTGACATATTCACATGTTGTTGTTGATTTGTTTGTCTATATTTACCTAATATATAGGAACCTATTTATAAACTAATAGAATTCAGCAAACATGAGATCCTGCTTTAGGGTTATCAAGTCTCTTACGTGATTGAAATGGAATTTATTGAAGGGAACTTTTAAAGACGTTTAGCATATCAGATATGGTTATGTTATTATTATCTATTTTTATTAAATAGGTTACTGTAGAATAACTAACTGTTAACATAAAATTAAGATTTTTTTTTTTTTTGGGGGGGGGGGGTAAAAGCATATGAGAAACTCTAACAGAGCTACATATACTGTATTTCATATCTAATAAACACATTGCTTAAACTAATAGAGACCACTGGGATTAAATCCAATGAGAACTTCTAATTATTAAATGATTGTACGGCAACAGTGCTTTAGGGACACTTTGGTTCCTAAACATTATGGCAACCAGAAACACTGGCACTGAGACAATAGGATTACTTTTATGAGAAACTAAAAGGAATAGCAGTTTATCAGCAAATTGAAAATCAGTTGAATAAAATATGGACAGCAGAGGCTTCACTCCCTGAAAATCAATGAGAAAAGTGAGCTAACAGCAAAATAATGACATGAAGGGCAAAGAACTACAGTGAAGCTGCTCTGAATTAAGGAATGGAAGAGAAGGTGCCCCCTGGGAAAAAATAAAAAGGGTTAGGAACTCCAACAGGAAAAATAGCAACAGACAAGTGAGGGAGGTGGTGAAACAATTAAGTAGATAATTTAAAGAACAATAGACAATAGAGAGTAATATAAAGAATGAGAGGCAGGTTGACTCTGTGCCTTTCAGGCCAATCTTTAAAAATATATATTTTTTAGAAAACTGCTTTGTTCACAAACTAAAACTTAATACTTATACAATATCTAAGGGTTTAAAAAAACATTAACTTTCGCTAGCAATAGCATTCTTAGCAGAGTTTTTTTTTTTTTTTTTCCCATCTGCCCTGGATTATTCTTACAGCCCTGCCCTTCAATTTTATTGAACTGAGCTTGGATACTTTATTAGGACAGAGAGAGCAACTGTGATTGTGGACGTGTTATGGTTTTACATTTTTATTTGCAATCTCTTTTTAAAAAAAATTCCTTCTTTAAAAAATATATATTTTAAAAGTATATCTCACTTGTCCTCTGTTCCTGTGTATGCATTGCCAGGGTGTTGCTTCCCCAGTATTAAGAACCATTCAGTTTTGCTGTGGTTGACAGCTACCAGGTGAACTAATTTGGTGAGTTCAGCAGGATATTGAGTTCAGCGGCATCATAGTAATGCATGCAGAGGAAACAGATAATCAGCATAGGCCTGTGTAACAAAGAGAGAAAGAGTAAACTTAAAATCTCCCACCCTACCAGAAATGGCGCTGTGTAAGGTGGACGATATGCTTCCCCGTAGACTGGTCAAGTCGGCCAGCTGGGCGGAAGCGCGTAGCGGCACGTACACTAAATGAATCCCTTGCAATTGGCTACAGGGCAGACAGCAATTGGAGAAAGGCTGTCGACGGGCTGATTGCAGGGAGGAATTGGGTAGTACAAAGAGGATAGTGCTACATGAGTACCACCCTTATGCTGAAAACTAATAATCCAGCCGGAGACTGTATTTTTGTTGTTTTGTTTTGTGTCTGCAGGTGAGTAGCACAGAGGAGAATGGAGGCACGGAGCCAGCGCTAACCCCAACTCAACATTTCACTGCACAGCACAGCAACCAGTACAGGCACTCACCTCACTTCCCCATCACAGTGCACAGTTTTGTTCACAGAGGATTGTGGTTACTAGAGTGTTTTGTTTTTGTTTGGGTCTGCAACCCGGCATATTTATTTCCCCTTGTGAACAGGTTGGCTGTAGGGGTGACGTCAGACCAGAAAGGAACACACAGACAGGCAGTAGTGGCAGGTGAAACCTAGACGCAGTGGCACTCAGTGCATTTAATAAACAAACAAATAAAATAGTTAAACAAAAACAGCACACAGCACTTTAGGCTAAAATAAATAGACAAACAAAACGTACTAACACTAAACGAAACAGACACTAACAAACAGGGGATGAACGTTAAACAGACAAGTTTCTAATTCAGCACGTATGGCAATTGTAATTTTATTATTATTATTTTAAAGCTTACTCCCAACTTTCGCTCCCATTCTCTCACCCTGAACACCCAACCCCGAGTGAGTGAAACACTGCATCTTTTATGCAGCTGTACCGAGACTCGATTGCTAATCAATCATTCAATTTGGAATCTCGGTACATCTGCACGTGAACTAATTTTTACGCTTCCTCATGCTCATATACAAATACCCCTTTCAATCTGCACATGAAGTGATTGTGCCATCCTTGTGTCTAAATACAATTATATTTTAAATCACTCTTGCTACAAAGACCCATTTATATCCTGTGCACCAACATCTATACATCAACATTAACACACCACATGCAACACAACATATAACACACACATGGACGGGGCACACTACCACACCCCTATACTATCGTTGGTATAGGGGCGATTAGACTATTGTTTTTCTGTAACCTGTTTATTAAATAGAGATGTTTTTCTGATTGAAATATGGTTTGGACATTCTGTTTGTACACTGCACCACTTATCACCCTGTCACAGCATGTAATGATGATGCCATTTAAGATGGGGTCATCATGGTGTTCAATATTTCAAGATACTAATTCTACCATTAAGTCGGGTGATTACAAAACTCAGATTATATTACGCATGCAAGTTGTAACCGATGCTCAACAAGTGGACTTTATTTTAAGCTTTTTGGAAAGAGAGCCAAAATGAGAAATCTTGATTTTAACAGAGAGAGATAGGGGAACTTCACAACAAATATCTAAGACTCTAGATCAGTTGTATAGAGATAAGACTCCTGCCTCTGCTTTGCAATCTCTATTCTTTAACTGCAAGCAAGAAACAAGAGAAAACATAAGTGCCTTCACCCTTTGTTTATGTGAACATTTCTGCGGGTTACAACAGTGAGACCCCAAGGGGCTGCACCAGGAGAATGTGTTGCTGAGAGACCAGCTAGTGGCGGGCCTGGAAGATGATTCTCTAAGACGTAAGATTAGGTGAGATTAGGGCTTGGCTTTTGAAGATGTGTGACAAGAGGCCCTGCTGCTGGAAGAAGAGGGTCTGAAAGAGCCAGAAAAGCCTCTTTGCTATGGTGTTGGTAAGCGTTTTACCCTACTCCACTGGACAGAACCTACTCCACAGGACAGAACTCATTGGAGAGTAACATTGAAGGATGAATTAACTCGTGAGATGAAAGAAAAATTTTCCATTTTGGGCAGAGAGATGCAAGAAGCGTTGAAGGCCCAAGACAGGCACCCATGGGTGAGTAACAGACCCCCAATTATTAGATTTACAGGATACCAGGACTGTTATGGGGGGAGACCACCTGCACCCCTGGGTGAGAGATCTGGACACCCGACTGGAGGACAGCCATGGGGTCGATGGAGAGAGCCAGTTCAAGGGACTACCAGATATTTGTTTTTCCTGTCAAAAGGGGGAACATGTTGAATGACAGTGTCCTCTGCAACCATATGATCAAAGGGATTTAAAATAAATTACCATGTTGCTGGGGAAAGCAACATGTTGTGATAACAAAGGCCCTGGTCCTGACATTGTGTCTTTTGTGGTAGGTGATCTCCCTATTGTTGAAAAATAATAAATGGGGTAAAGACTCAGAAAGTAAGTGCAAGAGAACATTTGCGGAACCTGAGAATAAAATTAGAGAGGATATTTCCTGGCTGTCTTTACATGCAGCGATCAGGCTACAAGTTCCCTGCATTGGCTATGTTTTAATGACTTTTAATATTGGTGCAATTACCGTTACTGAAAAGGGAGCAATCAGTTCTGTGAATTAATGTTATTGCTTTTTCCTGGAGGGAGCTATTTCATTATGAGCATACTAAGTTTTTCTCCCAGACAGATGCCAAGTCCTATAAGGTGGGGGTACAGTCATTGGCTACATGTCAACGGTCACGAAATTTTGGGGGAGAAGATGTCAATGTCAGTGTGGTGTGTCCTGCATGCCACCAACCCAAGGAAGTCCCTGCTCACAGTGAGTTGGTAATCTCAGGGAGAGTTCCTGTGGGTATCGACCTGAAGCCATACTGCTTACTGGTCTAGCTTCGGTGTGAAGATTGATTTTGAGATAGCTCAGAAAGTAGCTATGGCCAGGAAAAGACAGATCCCTCTGCATATCCACAAAACCATTAATTACCTCATTCACGTCAAGACATATCAAAGTCTTGCTAATGTGTTTTACATTGGAGGTACTGACATTGAGGAGACGGGAGTACAGCTTGTGACTAGAGAACAGAGAGAGAACAGAGACAAAAACTGCTTTCAGCTTGCAAACTTCCTGTTTGATATACAGTATAGATCAAGCAAAGAGAATACTATTGCTGATGTGCTCTACTGGTTAACATGGCTTGGACATGGCTTGGAAATTTCAGTTTTTAGACTAGTATCCACAGAAGTAGGCAGGCTTGCTGTTCTGGAGCTGACCAAGATGATGGGATCACCAAAGAATATCCTTTATCTTGGGGATGGGTGGTAGGTTTATGGAAGCATGCCCAAAAGAATGACTGGCATGTAAGCCAAATGTGTTGTTTTCTTGACCAAAAAGAACCCATTACATTATTAGAATAACAAAAGATGACCTCTGAACTGAAGCAAGCATTGCATAGGCAGAAGGGTATTTGGCAGAAGTACCATGAACAGTCAGGATGTTTGGGATTGAAGAAAACACTTTCTATAGTTCAGTTTTACTGGCCAGAAATGGAACAAGAGATATAAGGATAGCAAAGGGTTTGTCTTCGTTGTACATTAAGGAAGGTCCTTAATAGCTCTGAGGGTCCAGCCCAATTAGTCAAAATTATTGTTAATGCCCTCCTTGAAATTGTGGATCTCGATTATTTGAGCAATGTGTTCCAGAATATCTTTGTTATCATTAATCTGTTTACCAAGTTTTCTTGGGCTGTACCCACTAAGGACCACACAGCACTGACCACTGATCATGCTTTATTGTGAACTGGGATCCAAACATTTGGTTGTCCCAAGCAGTTCCATTCTGACCAGGGACCCAATTTTGAATCCCGCTTAGTTAAGGAATTGTGCCACTGTTATGGTATGCAAGAGCTGGACAACACCATATCACCCACATGGCAATGGATTCTGTGAATGCTTTAACCAGACTTTGCTGAATTTAATTGGAATCCTGGAAGAGGACAAAAAGGCACCATGGGCAGATTACCTTCCAGAACTTGTACATGCCTACAATAATAGTGTTCACTGCTCAAACGGATACTTGCTTTTTTAATGTTTGGCAGGCATGCCTGAACACCAGTGGATCTTGTGATAGGTGCCATAGAGAGTGAGGGCTTCCAAGGTCCAGATGACTTGATATAGTGTCACCATGAGTGATTAAGTTATGCCTTTGACCAAGTAGCAAGGAAGATGGGAAGGTGGTCAGAAGCCTCCAAGCAGCATTATGACAAGAGAACCCTAGATGCCCCCATCTTGCCCATGAACAAGTCCTGGTGAGGGATAAGTTTATAAAATACACCCAGAACTTACCTTGAACCGCAATATATTGAGAACCTATGTATTGAGCCTCAAAGAGCCTAGCACCCCAAATGTGCAGGAAGCCCCAGTTGTCAACCCTCAGCCTATGCTGGGTTGGTTATTCCTGAGGCAAGAGCCCTCAAGACCCCAGTTAGCAGAATTTAGGAGGTCCAATAGGGGTAATTTAGGGAGGCTCCCAAAGAAATATGGACACTAACAAAAAAAAAGAAACAGACCTAGCAATGTGTTCCAGAATATCTTGGTTATCACTAATTTATTTACCACGTTTGCTTGGGCTGTACCCATTAAAGACTAAACAGTACTAATAACTGCTCATGTGAAACATATATAAACATATGTCACATAATTTGAAAAAATGTATTCTTCATATAAGTTTAAACAATATATTGAAAGTATATTTTTGTTTCCATATGGCAGCACATTCCATGAGCCATGCATTTAGTTTTAAAATCACTTGATGCATATATTTGTCCACAATGATTGTTATCCAAATGAATTTGTAATAACTTTTATATGTTTTGTGTGTGGAGTGAAAGACAAAACGTTACACAATATTTAAAGATGTTTATTAACATTCAAGCACAAATAGTTCCCATTGTGTCCTCTCTGGGAACAATTGTTTTCAGTTTAAACAATTTGAAAATAAACTGCTTGATTTCTTTAGTCCTAAAGCTATAGATTACTGGGTTTGCTAATGGAGGAAGGAGGCAATAAATGACACCCAAAGAGGCACGGGCCACATCTGGCATATAAACCCCAGCTACTGAAGCAATATATACAAATAATCTTGGAATGAAAAAAATGGAAATCACAATAAGCTGTGTGCTGCATGTGTAAAATGCCTTCTTCCTACCTTCTGATGATGCAATCTTAAGTACAGTGATGATTATTTTTAAATAAGAAAGCAAAATAATTGAAAATGGAACAATTAAGACTATACACGCTATTATAAATGCCAAAAACATATTGAAAGTTGTGTCAGTGCAAGCGAGGCTGGCAACTAAACGATGTTCACAGTACAAATGGTTTATCTTATTAGGACCACAAAAAGGAAGTATAGCAGAAAAGCTAACTGCAGGCAGTGGACTGATTGCTCCTATTATCCAGGCTACAATGCACAGGATTTGTGCATTTTTATTGGTAATTAAAGTAGGGTACCTTAAAGGGAAACATATTGAAACATAGCGGTCTATTGCCATCACAAGCATCATGAAAGAATCCACCGAGCCAGCAAAGTGGAAGAAATACATCTGGAGGAAACACACATGGAATTGTATTGCATTTGAATCAAGCAGATAGGACTGGATTAGTTTAGGGCTTATAACTGTGCTGTATATGAGATCAGACAAAGCAAGGTTACAGATAATAATATACATTGGCGTTTGTAATTTTTCTTCCTTTTTGATCACATATAAAATGAAAAGGTTGCCAAGAAGAGTCATTAGATAGATGATAAGAAATGTGACTCCTATTAACTGTGGAGCTTGTCTTACGCCAGTAAAGCCAACAAAAATAAATTCAGCAACACTTGTGTGATTTGAGTCAGACACTATCTGCATTTTCCATCCCAATTCCATTGTATTCCAATACTCTAAAAGAGAAAGGAAATAATTAGGCCAGTAAGTGTGATCCCTTTAAAAATGTAAATGTCTACATGTTTACTAATAATACACATTTATGTAAATAAACTAACAAGAAGCAGCAGACAATTGTGTATCATTTTCTTTCCTGTCTACTTGGTAAAGAAAAAGGTAGGTGAAGTTTAATTTAGAGTTGCTGTTTCAAATGACGATGTATAACCAACCATAGCTAGGTTTGCTAATTTTATATATATATATATATATATATATATATATATATATATATAGTATATATATATATATATATATATATATATATATTATAACTAAGCCACATTTTGGTATTTTTTTATTACAAAATAATGTAATATAATACATGTCCCATAGCAAGTAATTGTTTTGCATTACATTGTGAGCCAATCTCAGTAGACAACCAGAAAGGAATTGAAATCCTATACAGTTAAAAGTAACATACCGACAATAGAGACAGGCATAGTTTAGGGATTAAATGTAGACTTATCTTCAGTCTTACTTATAGAGATACAGCCAGTGTCTCTCTCACCCCAGGTAAGACTGCATATAAGGCACACTCATGAGCAAGTTTAAATATTTTGACTGCAGTGAAGTAATGGTATGTTGATGCTTTTGATTTTTTTTCTTCTATAACAGTGTACATTCTATTCTGAAGTAGCTATGATTATGGTGCTTATGCTGCTTAACTTGTCTTGTGTGTTTTGCTGCCCAATTTTCTAATACCATGTTGTTCTACATGATTCATGAGTATAGAAATACACTGAAAGTACTTACCTTTTTTCGGATGAAAACTTGAATGGGAATGTTATCCTGAAACAGAATAATAATTTATACAAATAACTGATGCCACATACATTATTTATATCATTAAACATAAATGCCTGACTGAAATCATAGAAACAAGTTTGTGCAAATATGATTCAAATATATAATAAAGATAACATGCAGGTATCATAATACAACAAAAGCAGACTTCACCTTTTCTTTTTTCTTCACTGTTTATCATGAGAACCTGCCTTTACATTCATTACCAACCTGTGCCAGGATGCTAATTGGTATTTCTGTAATTCAGACTCGCAGACCAGACTGTTTTATTCACTCTGAAAATCTCCACAGAATATGAAGGTCATCATTGTTTACCTCTGATTTCACCCTCCGTGTACAGCCCTGTTGAGATTTGGTTCCTAGCCCCTCCACACAGGAATCTCTCTCCAGGTACTACGTCCCACTTGGTCTTTCTCATTATAACTGTACTTGTTCTGTCTACACTGTCACTACCTGGAACATTTGTATTTTAATGCAATGAAACTCAGCTTTGTGATACAGTTCATATCATTTAAACCAGAGAATAATTGTCCACTGGGGTGTCACAGGGGAGAGTGCCCTCCATGCCAGATTTCTGCCCCAGCTGAGATATTAAATTACTCTCATTATTGTACATAAGAAATAAGCCTCACTTGAGGGATGACGCAAACACAACCCGTTGCAGGAAACCCACTTTTTTGGTTAGGTTTTCAAAAGGCTTTTTTTGCACTGTGTGACTGGTGTGAAGAGGTGCCCTGCAAGATGTTGCCAATGCTGCCGTCCCTATTGACTGCTGATGGAATTTTGTGGAATGACCCAAAGTATTTTCTCAAATATAGCAAGGTTTAAGCCTGTTTTATTCCAAAATTGTTTCCACAATCCTTCCATCGTTATAGCTCCCATGGTTATATCATTTTGTTTTTAACAATACAAATTGTGATTCACACCAGTATTATATGTTGTGGCCTTGTAAGTGCATGGACTCCCTAAAACTCATTACATTCTTGAATTATCATATTATTTAGCATACACTGAGCACAAGCAACTTTCCCATGGATACACACTTGCCAACCAAAAATACAAAATGGTTACGCATGTCTATGTCTGCCTAATAACAGCTTAAGTCAAATGCCACATTAGCAACTTCTTGGTGACCAGCAAAAAGTTTCATTACACCGTGTAACAATATATATATATATATATATTTTTGTTCCTGGGTAGCAAGTGTTATTTCCTAATTGCTTATGCCTCAAAAGTATAGAAAATGGCTATTATTCCCCACAAACTTTGCTTTTGTGACCAGGACAGTGATATTTTAAAATATCACTATTTCCAATGGGAAAACAGGCAAATGTGTGTCTTTTCGTTCACATAAAGTCAGAAAAAAACAACATGTGAATCCAAATTAACATGTATTTATACTAAAGTAATACAAAAATGACTACAAAAGATTTAGAAGTGAGTAGTGTTTTGAGATTTACGATTATACTGTAAAACTCTTTCACGAATCAGCCCCCAAATGTAGTCTCCCATCATGTTCTCGTTATACTGTCCTTGGTAGCGGCGTTCAAAATCCAGTATATCCTGGTGGAAGCGCTCGCCTTGCTCCTCTGAGTACGCTCCCATGTTCTCCTTGAATTTATCAAGATGAGCATCAAGGATATGGACTTTGAGAGACATCCTACAGCCCATTGTGCCATAGTTCTTCACCAGAGTCTCAACCAGCTCCACATAGTTTTCGGCCTTGTGATTGCCCAGGAAGCCCCTAACCACTGCGACAAAGCTGTTCCAAGCTGCTTTCTCCTTACTAGTGAGCTTCTTGGGGAATTCATTGTACTCCAGGATCTTCTTTATCTGTGGTCCGACGAAGATACCGGCTTTGACCTTTGCCTCAGACAGCTTAGGGAAGAAGTCTTGAAGGTACTTGAAGGCTGCCGACTCCTTATCTAGAGCTCTGACAAACTGTTCCTTAAGGCCCAATTTGATGTGCAGTGGTGGCATCATCACCTTCCGGGGGTCCACCAGTGGCTCCCACTTGACGTTGTTCCTCCCCACAGAGAATTCGGTCCGCTGTGGCCAGTTCCACTTGTGCTAGTGTGCCTTGGTGTCCCTGCTGTCCCAAAGGCAAAGATAGCAGGGAAACAGGAATGCCACCATTTTGAGGTCTCCTATGACCTCCCAGAAATATGCAGATATGTATCCACTTAGGCAACTGGAACTAAACTGAACTGGTGGGCTTAAGGCCTCTGTATTTATACTACTATTTATATTACTGGAAAGTTCTAGAAGTTACTCCAAGTTTACTCAGCACTGAATCTATCTGGAATGTTCTGGAAAATAGGTAAATTTCAAAATATCACTGTCCTGGTCACAAAAGCAAAGTTTGTAAGGAATAATAGCCATTTTCTATACTTTTGAGGCATAAGCAATTAGGAAATAACATTTATTACCCATGAATAAAAAAAAAATAATAATAATTTTACATGGTGTAATCCAAACATACAATAATAATCTATCCTCCATCCTTGCCAGCGATTTACATGACACACGTGTGCATATTACAATTGTCCTTGCAATGAGAAAAGCAAACATAAAAAATTAAGGTATACTTACAATCAATGCTCCAGGTGTGTCACACCAAGTAAAACAGCACGCAATTTTAAAAATAAGTCGTTTTCCAATGGTGTGTGCTTTTTTACAATTCGCCACTTCCAGCTGGAAATCCCTCTCAATTTTGCTTGCAGCTTCTTATCCAATTTCAAAGCTATGATTCTGACACATCCTATGGAAAATGTCCACAACACGTATCTGTTCTTCAAGTGAAGGTTCTTCTGGTTTCACATCTGATGCAGTATCCTCTCGTGGCTCTTCAACCTGTGGCTGCATAGCATCTTCGACTGGCTCTAGAAGTTGTGCATCAGTGAGCTTGCCTGCCATCTCCACATGGCTGTCAAACTTGCAAGGGCCTCAATTTCCTCTCCTGTCAGATTATCAGGAATGGCAACACCGGACAGCACATCAATGACACACCAAGACGTCTTAATAAGATGAACTGCATCAAGGAGTGTTGTATTTCTACAGGTTGTTTGGATTTCCATACTGACCACATGGACCCTCCCCAGTGAATGTACAGGAACCACACAAACAAGTAACTAAAACTTGGTTTATTTTTATTACAGGAAAACAATAAAATTGTAATACAGTTTTTATCCAAAAGACGATTTGGCAAACATATAAACACTTAGTATTTCATTACATGATATGTGTACTTATATAAGCTGATAATCATAAGTGAATTGCATTAAAAAATCTAATTTTTAAATGAAAATGTAAATCTTGTCAATTTCAATGAAATGGTCACCCAAAGGAAGGGAATTTCAGTCTGAAGCCCAAGTCAGTTAAAAGTCTGAAATGTGTATAACATGGTGTTAGAACACTGGCCTAAGTATAAACGTGGCTTTGTTAGATGTTCTCTGAGTTAACTAGCATGTTACCTAATTAACTTTTTGTCACCAATTATTGTTAACAGGTGAGGGTCCATGATTACTATAAATATAGGTAGCATAGGCACAAGTTTGTCATTCCTGAATGTAAGGGAGCAGAAAATGGCAAAACACGCTCAATTAAGCAAAGAAAAAATACAGTCTGTAATTACTTTAAGAAATGAAGGTCAATCTTTAAGACAAATCGCAAGAACTTTGCAAGTGTCTGTAACTCCTGTGGCCAAGACCATCAAACGATTTGAAGAAACTGGTAGTCATGAGGACCGAACAAGGTCAGGCAGGCCAAGGGTGACCTTAGAATCAAAGAACAAGTTCATTCAAGTCACAAGTCTGCGAAACCGGCGATTAACTGCTCCTGAAATACAAGCTCAGCTAAATGCTGCTAGAAGCACAGACGTTTCACCATCAACTGTTCAGAGGAGATTGTGTGAAGCTGGCCTAACTGGAAGGATTCCTGCAAAGAAACCATTGTTAAGAGTGCAGAATAAGAGAAAGAGACTTACCTGGGCCAAAAAACAAAGAAACTGGAAGTTTGAGGAGTGGAAGCCGGTCTTATGGACTGATGAGTCAATATTTGAAATCCAACCGCCGAGTATTTGTAAGATGCAGAGAGGGTGAGCGCATGAGTTCTGCATGTGTGGTTCCCACTGTCAAGCATTGAGGAGGCAGTGTCATGGTCTGGGGTTGCTTTGCTGGTGACAGCATTGCTATCAAAGCATACTTCAGAGTCATGCCATTTCATCAGGATCACGGTTAGTTAGGCAGTCCATCATTCTTCAGCAAGAAAATGAGCCGAAACACACCTCAAAGTTGTGCAAGAGCTATCTGGTGAAGAAGGAAAGTGAAGGACAGCTCAATCTAATGACCTGACAAGTGTACTCAAACTTTTGACTGGTACTCTACTCCCACAAAAAAGAGCAATCCTAATTAAAGTCTGACAGCATCCTGAGTCCACTATTGCATGGGTACTCACTTCACTGACCCTTCTATCAATAATGCAAGGTCTCTCCCAACCATTTCCCCAAGACTTCCCTGCTTCGGGAGTCCATGTCACACTCCATGGCTACGATTGCAGATCAGGATGAAGGGCGCCAACGGAGCCTGAATGTCTGGCTACACAGCCGACAGTGGGGTGGGGATCCCTGTTCTTACCCAGCTGGAGGCAAACCTCGGTCTCGGCCTTTTCCTAAATATATGTACTAATTACCCTGCCAAAGAAAGAATCGCCTAGCTGCAAAAATTAGCGAGATAAATTACTGTCATACCTATTCCGACCAGAAGCAGTCAAATTGACCAATACATGTAAACCTATTATGACAATTAAATGTTGCTGTATTATTTGTATTTATCATGTATTGAAGTTTGATTATATCAGTCTGCATTCCTCAGGTGAGCGGTTTATTGGCATTTCTATTGTTTCAATGAGCCTCCTGATAGCCCATCAATCAGCCTTGGCAGCTCACGGCGCAGGCTGTCTGTCTGCACTCTGGTCAAGATACAAGTCGTTCGTTTTTGTAAGAAATTCATTGTTATCAACCAGGAAGGCAGGACATTGCCCAGCAGCACTGGGAAATGTATTTATTATTATTTTTGATTCAGGTCTTATTTTTTAATGGGAAAAGGGTAAAGTCGACGTGAATTGATGAACCATTTCCACAGTGTTTCCGGTGTTTATCGGCTCTCCACCAATTTCATTTTTTTTTTTGTGTGTGTATCAGGTTTTTATAGGTTAAAACCAAAAATCAGAATCCCTAATTATAATATTTATATTGTATTCAGCAGGACTGGAATGCATATTTCTTTATGGGTTTGCATAAATTGAGTCAATAAGATTGTGCATAGCATTATTAACATTCTTTGTTAACTCCTCCACTGCTAGTTTAGGTTTAATACAAGTACCTACAATAGCATGCTGTGGCAGGGCAGGGCCCTGCTTGTAAATAATATTGGTTTGTGCTATTTTGGTGGTGGTTGGCAGGGATGGGGTTAATTTCCTATCCATGCCAAAATACATGTGAGAATGTGGCTGGAGCTGATTGACTAATGTATAATTAGGCTCCAGCCACATGGTATAAAAGGGGAGAAAATCCTTTATTTGGAGTGAGTTGGTGTAGTGTAGTACTGTGTAACTGTGTGTTTCTCTGTGTATTTGTCAGTGAAGGCTCTGCCCAGCCTGAACAGTTTTGCTTTTTGTTTAAACATTTTGTTTTGGCCCTTGAGCCGGTTATTTTGTTCCTGTTTATTGTGTGGGTGTTCAGAGGAGAGAACAGAGCAAGACCAGCTTAAAATGAAACTAAATACAGGGTCAGTGAAAGCGATTGCCCGGCCTGACTTGGTTGATTTTTCAAGATTTGTTTTTGTTTAATATTAGTTTTGCTCGGTGAGCCTATGTTTCTTTTGTTAAAATACTTTATTTATTTTTGTTTTTTTGCCCTGCAGTACCTTGTCTGTTATTCTTCCTGCTCCTGGCCTGACATCACCTCTCAGCCATCCCTGTCACATATGCATATTCCCTACAGTTCATATCTGTTGTGTGTTTAACTGTTTTATTCGTAGGAGGCTGTCCCAATGTTCCCTTTAATGGCACACATTGCCACAGCATGATTTTAATTTGCCTGTTTGTTCTTTCCACCTGCCCTGAGCATTGCAGGTGGTATGGAATGTGAAATTTGTTTCACACCCAGGAGTTGTAAGCATGACTGCACTACTAACAGGGTAGTCCCTGTTAGGAGTGCAGTTGAAACTGCAGATTACTCTGTGTTTAAACAGGGCTGGGTGTGTTTACTAGTCAGGGATTGTAGATCCCACCAAAGTATAGTGAGCAAGGTGAATAAGCGGGACCATTTATTAGAGTAGCAAACGTCGTTTTCACGGCACCTTTTATTTAATAGTTTTTGAACTTTTTGTGTATTATGTTTATTTTGCTTTTAGTACACTGAGTTGTATGTACTCCATGCGTTACCATTGCTGGTAGTGTCACGTGAGCTGTTCTGTCTGTATGTAAATAAAACATGTTTGCCTGCGGGGCGTATCAACTACAACCTCCGTCTTGATGGTCTGCCTGTTACTAAGAAGCAAATACCTGGACCCACATGGTTGCCCTCTGTTTGTTTGCAAACTTTTTAAACATCCCGCTGATGCATGGGTGATGCATTTGAGCCTGTAAGGCTGGATAGTGAGCTTCACTTGCCCCCAGAGGGAGACCGTTTCAGAGGTGGAGTAGCATAGTCAAGGAGGAAGGGAGGATGGATGGAGGAAACAAAAAACATAGAACAGAAAGGGGGAGGAGCACTAGCTTCTGCCCCTGAACCATACTGAAGGTTACAATAATAAAAAAAAACAGTATTTGATTACTTGCCAAGGTGTAAAAACTAAGAAGAGAAAAGTTTTGGATAATGCCTTCCCATTGAATCATTACATCATATAGTCCTATTATTTTGGCTTTTTGTTAAACCACTGTTACACTACTGGTATCTGGCCAATTTGAATAGGAAAAGCTAAACTTCAGATAGCAGCCAGTTACACCATTTGACCATTCACACTACGAGAATGACAGGCAATGTGTGAGTGAAGGAGCCGATGGGAATAGTTTTATTGATTCCAGCAAATACTTTTCAGCTTGAAGATTGTACATATGCAAATCAAGAAAAATGCAGTTTGAAAAAGATAAATCATGAAAGATATTTTATTGAAAACGATCCAAGTTGCAAAATATGTTAAAAACTAGTATATACAAGAATGATAACATGCTATGTTAAAAGAGTCTTGAAATCAAAATCAGAAATCTTAAAATTACTTAAACATGAAGCTAAGAAGCATATTAAACAGGTAAAAAAGGTGTTTTCATTTGTATTATGTGTAGTGTATATGGGACATTAAAAATACATAATGTAGCTTACAATACTTGCTGGGGGAACGAAATTTTAACTATATGAAACCGTTAATAATTTGAAAATGTGCACTGCAGACAATTTTAAACAGTGTATTCAAAATGTGATGTTCTTTCCATATAGCAGCACCCTTCATGAACCATGCTTTTAATCTTAAAATCACCTCCATCAGCTGTGATGCAGTGATTACAATAATTGTGCACCAAATAACTTTATAATAACCTTTCATATGTTTTGTGTGTGGAGCGAAAGACAAAACGTTACACAAAATTTAAAGATATTTATTAACATTCAAGCAGAAACAGCTCCCATTGTGTCCTCTCTGGGAACAACTGTTTTCAGTTTAAACAATTTGAAAATAAACTGCTTGATTTCTTTAGTCCTAAAAGTATAGATTACTGGGTTTGCTAATGGAGGTAGGAGGCAATAGATGACACCCAAAGAGACACGGGCCACATCTGGCATGTAAAACCCAGCTACTAAAGCAATATATACAAATAATCTTGGAATGAAAAAAATAGAAATCACAATAAGCTGTGTGCTGCATGTGTAAAATACCTTCTTCCTACCTTCTGATGTTGCGATCTTAAGTACAGTGATGATTATTTTTAAATAAGAAAGCAGAATAATAAAAAATGGAATAATTAAGACTATGCACCCTACTATAACTGAAAACATTATATTGAAAGTTGTGTCAGTGCAAGCAAGTCTGGTGACTGAGCCATTTTCACAGTACAAATGGTTTATCTTATTAGGACCACAATAAGGAAGTACAGCAGCAAAGATAACTGGAGACAGTGGACTGATTGCTGCTAATATCCAGGCTACAGTGCACAGGATTTGTGCATTTTTATTGGTAATTAAAGCAGGGTACCTTAAAGGGAAACATATTGAAACATAGCGGTCTATTGCCATCACAAGCATCATGAAAGAATCCACCGAGCCAGCAAAGTGTAAAAAATACATCTGGATGAAACACACATGGAATTGTATTGCATTCAAGTCAAGCAGATAAGACTGGATTAGTTTAGGGCTTATAACTGTGCTGTATATGAGATCAGACAAAGCAAGGTTACAGATAATAATATACATTGGCGTTTGTAATTTCTCTTCCTTTTTGATCACATATAAAATGAAAAGGTTGCCAAGAAGAGTCAATAGATAGATGATAAGAAACATGACTCCGATTAACTGTGGAGCTTGTCTTACGCCAGGAAAGCCAACAAAAATATATTCAGCAACACTTGTGTGATTTGAGTCAGACACTATCTGCATTTTCCATCCCAATTCCATTGTATTCCAATACTCTAAAAGAGAAAGGAAATAATTAGGTCAATAAGTATGATGCCTTTAAAAGTTTAAATGACTGTTTTCTAGAAATACACATTAATATAAATAAACTAACATGAAGCAGCAGCCAGTTTATCCCATGGCATTTGTGTACTATGCTGCAATGACATACTGACTGAAGGGCATTACGGTTCATAATAAAACAACCTAGCTTTGTTTCGTAAAAGCCTGGCTGTGAATGTATTTTTATTTTCATACTTGTGTGCCAGCGCTGGTATACAATCACTTGTTAAGAAACTACAGAGTCCACAATACATCAAACCAGACTCAACTTTCTGCCAAATGAATACTCTGAGGCTGGCATGTGGTGTGTAAATTGTCATCCTTGTTTATGTTTAACATGATGCAGTATCAACATTTTAAAATAATTTTGTCCTGTCTATTTGGAACAGGAGACCGTATAAAAAAAGGAAAGTGAAGTTCAATTTAGAGTTTCAAAAGACGTATTAGCAAACCTATCCATGGTAGTATATACAAAAACTACAAGTTGGTATTTCTGGTCATTTTAAAGGAGTTTTATTGACAATATATGTAATGTAAAGCACGTGGCAGAAATAGAAGCTATCTGATAAATATTTATTTTGTACTGAAAATTATCCCACACATGAGCCAGTGGGGTTGTTTAAGCAGTCAGGATTCCCATAGCAACTGATTGTTTTGCATTGCATTGTGCCGCAGTCTCAATAGACAAGCAGAAAGGAATTGAAATCCTATACAGTTAAAAGTAACATGACGACACCACAGACAGGCATAGTTAGGGATGAGATATAGACTGATCTTCAGTCTTACTTGTAGAGACACAGCCGCAGTGTCTCTCTCACCCCAGGTAAGACTGCATGTAAGGCACACTCATGAGCAAGTTTAAATATTTTGACTGCAGTAAAGTAATGGTATGTTGATGTTTGTGTTTTTCTTTTCTTCTATAACAGTGTACATTCTATTCTGAAGTAGCTATGATTATGGTGCTTATGCTGCTTAACTTGTCTTGTGTGTTTTGCTGCCCAATTTTCTAATGCCATGTTGTTCTACATGATTCATGAGTATAGAAATACACTGAAAGTACTTACCTTTTTTCAGTTGAAAACATGAATGGGAATGTTATCCTGAAACAGAATAATAATTTATAGAAATAACTGATGCCACATAAATTTTTATATCATTAAGCATAAATGCCTGACTGAAATCATAGAAAAAAGTTTGTGCAAATATGATTCAAATATATGATAAAGATATCATGCAGGTATCATAATACAACACAAGCAGACTTCACCTTTTCTTTTTTCTTTAATGTTTATCATGAGAACCTGCCTTTACATTCATTACAAACCAGTGCCAGGATGCTAATTGGTATTTCGGTAATTCAGACTCACAGCCCAGACTGTTTTATTCACTCTGAAAATCTCCACAGAATATGAAGGTCATCATTGTTTACCTCTGATTTCACCCTCCGTGTACAGCCCTGTTGAGATTTGGTTCCTAACCCCTCCACACAGGACTCTCTCTCCAGGTACTACGTCCCTCTTGGTCTTTCTCATTATAACTGTACTTGTTCTGTCTACACTGTCACTACCTGGAACATTTGTATTTTAATGCAATGAAATGCAGCTTTGTGATACAGTTCATATCATTTATACCAGAGAATAATTGTCCACTGGGGTGTCACAGGGGAGAGTGCCCTCCATGCCAGATTTCTGCCCCAGCTGAGATATTAAATTACTCTCATTATTGTACATAAGAAATAAGCCTCACTTGAGGGATAATGGAAACACAACCTGTTGCAGGAAACCCACCTTTTTGGTTAGGTTTTCAAAAGGCTTTTTTTGCACTGTGTGACTGGTGTGAAGAGGTGCCCTGCAAGACGTTGCCAATGCTGCCGTCCCTATTGATGGCTGATGGAATTTTGTGGAATGATCCAAAGTATTTTCTCAAATATAGCAAGGTTTAAGCCTGTTTTATTCTGAACTTGTTTCCACAATCCTTCTATCGTTATAGCTCCCATGATTATATCATTTTGTTTTTAACAATACAAATTGTGGTTCACACCAGTATTATATGTTGTGGCCTTGTAAGTGCATAGACTCCCTAAAACTCATTACATTCTTGAATTATCATATTATTTAGCATACACTGAGCGCATGCAACTTTCCCATGGATACACACTTGCCAACCAAAAATACAAAATGTTTTTTTTACATTAAAATCTTACACAAGGTTGTTGTTACACATTTCTGTGTCAGCCTAATAACACCTTAAGTTAAATAAAATACAGAGCATGAAACATTTTTTTATAATGTAACATTAGCAACTTCTTAGTGCCCAGCAAAATGTTACCATTATCTGAAAGCTGTAATAAGCAAAAGGCCCCTGTTTTCAAGTCTATGTTTACATGCACTAGTATGGAACACTGACATCCTGTAGTTATAGAAACATGGCATTGAAATACATCTGTATATTCTTTTTTTTTTGTTGTTGTTTGATAGAATGTTATAATAATAAACATGAAAAATCCAAACATTCAGTGATGAAAACTGTTTAGCCATAAATGACAAACATGACAGTTTAATAGAGAGACAAAACAAAACACAAAAACGTCCTTTACACGTCTTTCCGTAACCATAACAATGGAACAGATTGCTTTGCCACACCCCGATATACCTTCAGTCACGCCTCCTTCGGTAGCGAGTGCAATCATGTATCCTCCAATCCATGACTGACACATCGCCAAACGCAATAAGACAATGACTTCTGATATTGTGACTCCGCCCCCTTTCTGGGTGGCCGACTTCCAACTGACCTTGGAATGGACTGCCAAACCATCCGGTCCGGTGCACACTGTTCCTGTTATACAGTGTCCTCACAGGTCGGGAGGGAGATTGTTGGCTAGGATTCATTTGCTGTCTGTCACAGTATGTTTTCAACAACACATCAGTGGGTTGCAATTTCAACCTTATAAATTTATTTAAAAAAAATACAAGGTACCATTGTCTGACTGTCAATCAAAACACACTCGCAAATCACAGTTCGCAGATTGTCTATCTGGAGGTGGGACGCAGAGCGAGCGTTCTGGCATTAGGTCACAGTGTTGAGGTCATGTCATTGCTGTGTTGGGAGATGTGATTCTGAAGGCGTAATTTCATGAGCCCGAACAGACCGAACAGAGCTGAGCAATCAAACCGTTCCACCTTCCTGTTGAGGAAGGTGTTCTGCTTGTTCGGTAGAACAGCCCTTCTGCTGAAGGAGCAGTTCCACATGGTGAAACATGATTGAGTCCTCAGGTATAACTTTTTTTGGATAGAGACATAATTAAAAAAAACAAACATGATTAATATCATTTAGATGTTTTATTTAACATCATGTAATCAAAGAAACTACAGAACTATATTGCAAAAGTCTACCGGAAGCCATAGTAGTTGTACATTAGTATAACGCATGTTGGATTTCGAAATGTCACATTTTTTAACTGTTGTCTGTTTTTTTATTAAGCATGTAATTCAATATGTTAACGTATAATTATTCAGCAGGCTTCATTAAACTGTGAAGCAAGATTATGTAATTATATAGATGTTACCAGTGTGACAAATCGGTTATCCCTGTGTTAATTATAACTGTACCAAATGGCTGACTGTGTTGTAATTAATTGTCGGTCTGTTCTGTTCCCATTTTAGCTACCTCATGCAAATACGGGGCGAGCGCATTCATTCAAGGACACCTGCAGCTCATAATGAGGTAGGGCTGGGTTATAAAATATGGGGTTTCAGCCAGCAAAAAGGCGAGAGAGAGAGAGAGAGAGAGAGAGAGAGAGAGAGAGAGAGAGAGAGAGAGAGAGAGAGAGAGAGAGAGAGAAGAGAGAGAGAGAGAGAGAGAGAGAGAGAGAGGAGAAAGTGGCACGATCCGGAAAGTATGGGAATGGGAGACGGCATGTGACAGACAGGAGTAAGAGTAAACTAAGGGTTTGGGGAAGATAGGAAATAGGCGAAGTCAGATTGAGGCTAAACGCTATTCCTGTTACACATCGAACAAGCTGAACGTGTAGGAATCTGTCTGCCTCACGAATTTTTATAATTTTGTTTATTGTTTCATATTTGTACATATGACGGCGTGGCCTTGCGTTTTGTTTTGTTCTGTATATTTTATTTAAAAAACCTTGTGTTAATGTGTGGCTGTCGGCTAGTGCGTTGGTAAACTAGCTGGCAGTAACACATATTAATAAACTCGTGCAGATTGTGGCCGAGGAGGTAATAGAATAATTACAAACTAGTTAAACCCCTGGGCCACTGGATTTAAACTTGCAGCTCTCCTTGCTCTGGGTGGGTGTTCGGAGGAGGAACAGAGCGAGAGATTATGCAGCCCTCAATTTTGTAAAATTTTGCTCTGTGAGCAGTGTTATTTTTGTCTAAACATTTTACTTATTTTTGTATTTAAAATAAAAACAGCCCACGCCGCGTCTTTTTGTTAAAACTGCAACTACCAGACCTGTGTATGCTTTCTTCTGGTCTAACTGCACCGCAATGCCATTTCCTGACATTTTCCATTTTCAACATTTTTTTTTTTTTTTTTTTTTTTTTTTAAACAAAATTAAAGGAACTCACTTTAAGGAACAATGTTATGCAGCCCATTCAATTCCTAAAAGCTCTCTGGCGCACTCTGCTGGAAAGAGAAAGTATTTGGTTTTACACTTCCAGCTGCACTGCCGTGGTACCGGGGACATTTTCCATGGGAACCTACTGTAATTTGGTAATAAAAAAAAGTATACGTCTTGAAACAAGGAAAATCTGTATTAAATAAACATGAAACCATTGTCTGCTCACTACCCGGATGAAAATAAGCCAGAGATGCATTCTAAGGGTTCTGGTGTATCCAATTCAGTATCCCCTAGACATCTGTAAACGCTGTCCTAAATGCACATGTGCGCAGCTCTCTCAGATGCTGTCCTTACAAAGGTACCACCAAATGTTCCTGTCAGGACACTGCGCTCTGATTGGTTATCATATTAATGATAATAAAACAATGGATAATCCTCTCCCAACACTGAAACCCTAAACCTAAGGTCAGTATCCTATACTGCAGTCATTACACATCTAAAGTAGTTCATGTTTGGCATTGAATAAGTGTTTTTGTTACTTTAAAAAAAAAAAAGTGCCCATGGAAACAACTGATTTCCTGTTTGCTTGTCCACAAGCTCACTTATGGGAAGACAATGGGTTGAATAGTAGGCACAAACTGTTGACCGGAGTGCAGCTATTTGCACGTTCAGCTCCCTACATGTGTTGGGGGAGCCTAGCATATGTCCCTACGTATAGGGGAAGGGCTGGGAAGGGCCTAGTTGCCTGAGCCCTTCCCAGCCTTGTTTGCTGGACAAGAATTAGGTCACTGTTGCTCCTTATTATCACACACATAACAGCAAATAAAGGTTTAGAAAATTTAAAACCAACAAACAGTTCTCTCTTGGCTGGACTGGACAGGCTAATGCATGGTCAGTTTTTAATGTGTGTGTGACAGCATCATGGATAACGCAAAGAACTAAGGGCTCGTACACACACAGCCTAAATGCGGTTACAAGTTCACCTTTTGCTCTTAATACGGTTTAAGTAAACACACAGTTTGGTTGCAAAAGGAAGAAACAATCACACTAGTTCATCCTGTTTGGAACAAGTAGTGACTTCGGTTACTTATACAGTTCAATAAGTTAATGTGCAACAAGTGTGTGTGTGTGTGTGTGTGTGTGTGTGTGTGTGTGTGTGTGTGTGTGTGTGTGTTAAAACCACACTAAAACAACCACAGTAGGTGCTTGGTGGATTTCTGCTCAAGTAATGATGTCATCATTTATAAGACATTTCTGTGTGATAAACATGGTTTAAAAATAAATAAATAAAAACATACGTGCCTGATGAGCCTAGTTGATTTTGTAATATTGCTGAATATTAAATTCATGACAATAATAAATAGTGCATACATATAATATACTTTTTTTTTTAATTTAATCATGGGGGAAGGCAGCAGGAGGGCTGGTAGGTGACATAATCACACAGGCCTGTTACACGCTCCTTGCAAGGGAGCTGGCTCTTATGGAGCACCATTTGTGCCAATTTCCAACTGTCAATCTCGTACTATGCTGAAAACACTGCAACCTTTCTAGCCAATGGGAGCAGGCACTAATATTTTAATCAATGAAAATCCAGCCTCACCTAAAACTGCTTCAGTCAATAATATTTAGAAGGGCGTTTCAAAATTATATTTAACAAGATAGTCGACTCCGTTGATTTTCAATGGAGATTTCCATCTCACTGCGTGCAAAGCATTGTGGTATATAGTTAGGCAAAAAAAAAAATTCTATGGAGAGTCAATGGAGGCGTAAGAAATGTTGTTGGTTTTTGCCATGTTAAAGAATTACTGGACAAATTGACCAATTCACAAATTGACAAACTAATGGCGGGATAGTTTTGGCACAAATGGCGCTCCATAGGCTCTTTTGTACAGCATTATTGGCGCTATGCTTTAGTGCAAGAGGACCCGGGTTCGCACCTGCCCTCTGCCTGTGTGTGGATTGCTTCGCCCTGTGTGATGCGCCTGCCTGCATTAACTGAGATCTCTACAACACGGTTGCCAGATTTCTGCAGAGTTTATAGCCCAAAGTCACTTAAAAATAGCCCAAAATAGCCCAATTGTTTGTTTTAACTGAAAGCAAGCTTATTATTAACCCGTAGGCCTATGCATAAAAAAAGCTCATCCGCTCATCACTATCAACAATTTTGTATGGAAGCTCTGAAGGGACAAATCAACATTCATACCAGACCAGCAACCGAATTACAGCGTGATCCCTTCATTGAAATATTAATGCTGGTACTGTATCCAAAACAATATTGCAAACATGAAAACTGTTACCACACAGTATTTCAGGTAATTTAACAGTGTTTAGTGCATGATGTCCAATAAGCAGTAAACTTAACACATGCTGAGACACTCAGGAAAGCTAGCACCTTTAATTAAATATGGTTTTTATAACCTCGCTGTATTAGGGGAGAGAATTTGAATTGCACTTTGAACCCCAACCTAGAACGTTCTTCCACAAAGCGAACTCCCCCCTCAAGATCAGCTCTAGTCATTCGTAACTTCCTTGACGCATACAAAATGTCCCCACTAGTAGGCAGTGCTCGTTCTTTTCACCTGTCCATCAGTCAGTCACGTGTTGATTTTTTTTCTCAACAATGAATTGCTTCCTTCTGTCCGCTCATTCTCCGTACACAGTATTGGGATATCTGATCATGCACCTCTAGTCTTTGAGCTTTTTTTTCTAATAAGGATTCATCACAGACCTCTTGACTCTTTAACACCCTGCTGCTGTCGAACCAAAACTTTTAGTTCACCTCTTATAGATAACTGGAAACTGATAACTTTGTTAAATGCTGATTTATAAGCTAATTGCACTCATATATGCACCATGAGGGCATCATGGTGGCATGGTGGTTAGAGCTGTTGCCTCACAGTGCCAGGGTCCTGGGTTCCATTCTGGATTAGGTGTCTGTCTCTGTGGAGTTTGCGTGTTCTCCCCGTGTCTGCGTGGGTTTTCCCTGGGTACTCCCACAGTCCACAGGCATGCTGTTCAGGTTGATTGGTCATTCTAAATTGCACTCTGTGTGTGTGGTGCCCTGCGATGGACTGGTGTCCCGTCCAGGATGTAGTCCTGCCTTGCACCCTGTGTCTGCTGGGTTAGGCTCTGGCTCACTGCAACCCTCTAAAGGATTAAGCAGCTAATGATAATGAATGGGTATGTGACACAATTTAAAAAAAAGGTTTGGGCCAAGTAATTAACAAAACTCGATCAAGTTTTATTAAAAAAAAAAAAAAACAGGCATATCAGTAATACTATTTGATTAATACTTGATTTACTGGGTTACTACAATTTAGTTGAATCTGAGGCATTAGTACTTTTTTGGGACTTTAATAAAGCTTTTGACACCAGTGAACACAATATTTAAAACATTGGAGCTTTTTGGAGTTGAATTTTATGAACGTATCAAAATGTTTTATAAAGATATAAATAAATTGTTATTAATGCAGTGGCAAACATCTAAAAGGATCCGTGTTCGCAGAGGAATTAGGCAAGGATCTCTGCACACCCCTAATTCTCAGGTGCCTACCTTTAGGGACTGTGCTCAAGAATAGGAAGAACAATGAAGTCAATCACTGAGGAAACAAACACTTGCTTAAATATTATCACCGCACAGCTATCTTGTAAAATCTGCTTTGCAATCGAAGCTGTTGTTTCAATTTTTTACAAGTGAAAGCAAGGTAAGGATAAACATTTCATGAGAATCGAATTAAAAAATTGTATAGTGAGATGAAGTTTTAGCCAAGGGGAAGGTTATTATTATAAATAATTATTATTGTAGTTGTTATTTTAACATACTTAAATAAGTGCTTCACTTTCACATGATATAGTATCTACTTATTTATAAATCAAGTCTTTACTTGTATGGTTTTGTGAGTGAATACAAATGCTTCTTCTTTGCTATTGATTTTTATGTCACTGTGTGTTTCAGGTCACTTTCCAAGACATCTTGCCATGTCAAAAGATAACCAAACACACTTCAGTGAGTTTCTCATTGTGGGTTTCCCAGGACTTCTACCTAATTATTACCCACTGGTGTCATCTGTTTTTTTCCTAGTCTACCTGGCAACTTTTGTTGGGAACAGTCTTATTTTGGGTTTAGTAGTTTCAGAGACAAGTCTCCACAAACCTATGTATTTCATCATTTGCAATCTTGCTCTGTCAGACCTGCTGTTCAGTACGCTCACTTTGCCAAAAATCATCGCCAGGTACTGGTTTAACGCTGGAGCCATTCCATTTACAGCTTGCTTTATGCAGATGTTTTTAGTGCATTATTTGGGATCTGTAAATTCGTTTATCTTAATGGTAATGGCTATTGATCGGTACGTTGCAATACGCAATCCTCTCAGATACCAATCAATAATGAGCAGCACAACAGTCTTTAATCTTTGTGCTTTCTCCTGGCTCGTAACCCTGATACCCCCCATTGTCATGACCATCCGAGCATTCCCTTTGCCTTACTGTGAATCCAATGCTATAATTCACTGTTATTGTGACCACATTGGTATAACCCAGCTAGCATGTACAGACATCACATCATATTCTCTGTTGGCGTTTATTTTTGCTATGCTGGTGTTGCTGCTGCCCCTGTCTTTCATCATATTTTCTTACATACAAATTATTGTCTCTGTCCTAAAGATTGCAAGTCCTGAAGGTCGGTACAAAACGTTTTCGACTTGCAGCGTTCAGTTGATCATCATCTCTTTATATTATGTGCCGAGATCTTTTGTTTACATGGCAAGCAGGTTTAAAATTACAGTCAATCCTGATTTCCGCATCCTTATGATAGTGATGTACAGTCTCCTACCTCCAATGATAAACCCATTGATATACTTCCTGAGGACAAAAGAAATCAAAACAAGTTTATTGAAGAAGTTAAGGGTTAAACGAGTGACTCACATTCACGGACATACTGTTTGCAACTAAAATCCAAAGTGTGTCTATACATATATAAACGTGAACTTTGTTAAGTTATGCATTGCAGCAAATCATATATTGAAAACTGGGCCCTGTTTTTAAATAGCGAGTTAAGCAAGGCCACAAGATCGAACCTGTTCAAATTCTCTATGAGTGAATCTGCTGTAGATTATTTTCTTCAGCCTGGAATAGGTTCGTGAATATCAATCGTGAATATTTTTATTTATAAAACAAAGGTCTGAAGTGCCAGTGCTAAAAATATAACCTCAGTTAATTACCCTGTTGCTCTCAAATAATGTGAACGTGTTACCTACTTATCACAAATGCCTTGAAGTGGGTTGTTTTCAATGAAGGGTCATTTTCACTGTTATTTCTTTTATATGTGTTACAGAATGAAGCTGTGTATTTATTAAGCCTTTAATTGTGTTGCTATGTACTAACAGAGTTGCCTTCTAGACAGTTTCTCCACTGCCTTGTCGGTTGCTGGTAAAAAAATGTAATGTGCCTTTTTTTGCTTTACAATTTGCTGATGCGCTGCGTCACTACAATGTGTCCTCCCCAACACACGCACGGTAAGAAAAATGATAAAATAACATAAATACATCTATTGTGTTATTTTTTATGGGTGTGTGATAATTAGCTGTAAACAGCACAAGGACAGTTTTGCTGGTGAAGGAAGGGGGGGTGGCCAGGGGCCAGTGAGCTTTTTTAATTTTTTTATTATTATTATTTTTTTGTCTTGAAGGTGGCAGCCTTATTAACTAATGTATGTCAGGCTTACATGTTTGGGGCAATTAAATCCATTGACTTATATAGACCCTATTTAAAAGAAAACACAAGACATAAGGTTTCCAGCAAAATATTTTTGTAGTAATAAATTTAATTCTGTTTTCATGTGTGGACTGTGTGGTTGCCAGCAACTTGGCCGTGCAACTAGTTGCTTCTGTGCAAAGTTCTGTCTTAAAGGGGAAGTCTCATTTGGGCTCATGTTTGCTTGCCTTTACTCGTTATATGCGTTGGCAACGAGCCAGGACTCATTAGGAGCTGTACATAAACTGAAAATGTAAGGTATGTACAAAGATAGCAAAATGATTGTTAAACAAGGAAGCAGAATTCAGGTAGAATAAATATAATCTATTGTAAATTAAACTTTACCAGCAATCAGGTAACCTCCTGGAATTGTGTTGGTTTGCATATTCTTCATGAACTTTTTTATTTAGTCTAAACAATATTTCAAATTTCAATTCTATTTGATCAAACTGACCTAACGTTATTTAGCTTACTATTTTGTTCAAAAGTTGTCTATCTGCGTCGCTTGCTTCTGTTTCAAATATTGTTTTAAAGAAATAAAATGTTGAAATGTATTTATTTTGTCTTAGTGTCATTTTTGAAAGATTTTTACACGTATGGAATGAGTTTCAAAAATGGCCATTTTTATATAGGACAGCCCACAAAAACATATCTATATATTGATGTGTTTTAGTTGCTCAGATGAAACAACTTCATTCATGTTTATTTTCATACTAGAGCAAGCGGGTGTCTGTCTAAAAATTGAAGTCACTAAAACCAGTTCATGTCATCTGCAAGTAGTCTTGTATGTTGATGACTTCACTGGTTGTCATAGAGATGCAGTTTAATGCATCTGATACAAGCCGAGTTTATAGTGCTTCAGTCAGTAAAAAAATGTATTTTCTCAGTTTTTAGTAAGTGGGACTCACTAATGCCTTAGTATTACAAATTAAAAATGAGCGAGGCTTTTAAAAATTGAGAATACAAAATCCTTATCATTTCAATTGTTTAATAAATACACACAGAAACAGTCAAAGATTTTTTTCAAGAAAGTTAATAATACATAAAGTTAAGTATCAATTTATCAATAACCATTTAAAAAAAGATCATTTAATATCATTTTAATTTCATGAGATAGTACTGAGAACATAACTTTAATTAACTTGACAGGTACACAGTAGGAGAAGAGATATTTAACAGAGAAAAATGGGATTTAATCTTTGTTCAAAAATATACACAGGAGATATAAGGACATGTGTTGCTGAAAATGCCTCAGAAACCCAGTGAACCGTTGTGGAGCTACCTTTCCTGTCTTGCTAAGAAATAATGATATTTAAACAGTACATGTTCTTGTGCCATCTAGTGTGCAAAAAGTAAATAATCAAGATAATGAAATAACTTTTTTAAATTTATTTTTTAATTAAATCCTTTTTTTTTGTAATGGCACTGTTGAAGATTACAAATACATTTCTCGTGCAGTAAGGGACCAGTGGTGTTCCACAATGCATCTTCTGTTTAGAGAATATTGTTGTTTATTTTCTTTTTTCATATTAGAGCACGGGTGCCTGTCTAAAAACTGAAGTCACTAAAACAAGTTCATATTATCTCCAAGTAGTCTTGCAAGTTAGTCACTTCACTGGTAGGCATAGAGGTGCAGTTTAATGCATCTAATGACGCAAGCAGATGTATTTCATTTATTTATTTATTTTATTTTTGATGCCTTCATATTACAAATTAAAATGAGCAAGGATTTTTAAGAATATTTCTAAGAGAGTACAACATCCTTAAAATGTCAATTGTTTAATAAACACATCCATAGAATTAACCGTCAAGGATGTTTCAAGAAAGTTACAATATTGATGAACTGAGGTATAATAGGTGCAGTGGATTTATTTGGATGTGGGTTTTATCACATTTGACCACTAGGTGGAACCCTATGTCCACTAGTTTATGTGATCAGCATTGAAAGCTGCAGCATCACTTAATCTTGTCAAATTGTATATTAAAATATGATTTCTGGGGTATTACATAACTTCCATTATTTGTCATTTCTGTGCACTCAACTTCAGAAACCAGATCTGAAAAAATACATACAAATCCATACTGTAGTAACGACCTTTTTAAAGCATTTATTACCTCTTACCATCACTACTGTTACTGTCATTAAAACATTGTCATAATTAGACAGGTCATTGTAATACCTGGCAATGTATTCACTCATTATTACTCATTATTAGACCAACTTATAAATTACTAATATGAATGAATTTTAGGCCAAAAAATGTATTTCTGATATATATATATATATATATATATATATATATATATATATATATATATATATATATATATATATAGACTTTGACTGTTAGCTTAGTTTAGGTGAGAAGAAACCAAGCTTGTCATTTAGCAATCTTTAATTCATACTGATCAGAATCTTTAAAAACTTGTGATCACAGCAACTCAAAGTAAACTATACATGAGCAGTTAATATGAAGTTCTGTAGTAGCCAGTCCGTGACATTTACCCAGTGGTTCGAGGGGGTGGGGGGAGGGGGAGTGTCCAAAAAAATAAAAAATAAAAGTAAAACGTTTGTATTTATTTAAAATGTATACGTCACGTGACGTTCTGTAAATGCGCTCCCTACAGGGCACGACGGAGACGTGGAGCTCCTGCTGCCTCCTTCTTGGCCAGGGGCTGCCCTCCCAATTTCACCTCCAGAGGCTGCGGAGCTGCTGCTGTTTTTCCATTTTGTATTGCAGGAGGGCCCAGAGCTGTCTTTACCCGGGGGTCCGGAAACACTGCTGTCTGGGGGTCCGGAGCCTCTGGGATGTCTGGGGCCGTTGCCTCTCATGGGTCCTTTGCAGCCACTGCCTCCCAGGGACGTGCTTCTACCCAGTTCTGCTACGCCTGGGGTAGCCAGCTCTGCTTCTCCTGTGGTCTCCTGCTAGCCGACGTCTGGGGTAGCCAGCTCTGCTTCTCCTGTGGTCTCCTGCTAGCCGACGTCTGGGGTAGCCAGCTCTGCTTCTCCTGTGGTCTCCTGCTAGCCGACGTCTGGGGTTGCCAGCTCTGGTTTGCCAGGGGACTTCTGCACGCCACTGCTCGAGGTTGCCAGTGTGTTACTGCCAGGTAACACCAGTGAACCCTTTGAAGTCCCTGTTCTTGGCCCAGGACTTTGAGTGACACTTTTGGGATTTTAAGTGGGGAGGAGGTTGTTGAGGCCATGTGTGCTGCACACAAGGGGGGGCGGCGGCATATGTGGCAAAGTGCCCACCCCTTGTGTATATTATTATTGTATTTGTTTGTGTTATTGTTTATTTGTTTGGCCAACGTGCCCTGTTGTTTTGCAGAAGTGTTTTTGTTTGTTTAAACTGTTTCTTTATTGTTTTAATAAAACACTGAGCGCAACCATAGTGCTTCAGTTTCAGCCCATACTTTGTGTTTGACTACTGCTTCCTGGACATAACATCACCACCCACACACCACACAAAGCCATGTGACAGTGTTGTTGTATTTCATTATGGATTAATAATGAGTGCATTTTTGGTGCGGTAATTGTTAAACCCTTCCTGTGTTGCTTTTGTCTGTTGTGGGAATGTCACCTTGGGAGGCGGAGTAGTGCTCTAGGGTGAGGAAGGGCTGTCTGAGTATATGGTGGTGCTAACTTGTTATAGACTGGAGTTGAGGGCTATAGTAGAACATTATTGACTCCAGGACCAATGCATGGGTGTTTGTTGAATGCTTGTGATTCTTATAACTTGTGTACACCTTCATAATGGTGGAGAATCAAAACCTGCACAACCTGAGATCGTTTTAGCAACGCTTTCCTCTAAAACTCAAAACACCCGCCACTTTATGTGCATAATCAGTTGCTAGCACACATTGGCATGGTTTGCTGTTTTGGACAAAGCCTTGTTTTTACTTCATTCAAGACCAGTTTCATGAACATCAAACTATTGTTTTCTTACATGCTATGAATAACTCATGAGTTAAAGCTTTGTGACCAAACAAAGACAGCATACATTTATTTGTATATTGAACTTTAACTTCTGAAATGTTGAAGATAGGACCACTGGGAATTCAATATAATGCATTAGCTCAGAAGAGTAAATACAGTAAAATGGATGAGCTGGATTGCCGTGTCTGAAACACTTCACTATTTTCTGATTTGTACTTTTTGCTTCATGTGGTGCATAGAGATAAAGCTTATAGCTTCCAGTGAGACAGCCTCAGGCAAGTTACTTCTGATGTTTTTTTTTATTTAACTTACTCGGCTTAAAGGTTTTCCATATATATATATATATATATATATATATATATATATATATATATATTAAATATACAGTGTGTAAGGGGTTGTAAAAAAATTATAAAAAAATAAAAAAACATAATAGGTTTGTGTTTTTTGGAAAGCTTGGAATGGTTTAAACAACTACTATTAGCTATACATACTTTAAGAAGCATATATACTGCCTTGGGGGTTGTAAATTACACATGCACTTGATCCCTCTCTTCCTGCCCCACCAATGGGGATAAGGCTGGGAATCCGAGTCCTTGGACTGCTGCGTCATTTCCTCTCTCTTTTTTTTTTTTTTTTTTTTTTTGTCTGGGAAGTAATGGGAAACAGGATACTGGCTGACTTACAATCTTTCACACCCTCACTATCACAACCTTCTCAAACTCGGCCACGTAGTGTTGTGGAAATATTCACAAATATTGACATTTTTAGAGTTTACCAGTCTATTTTTTTTTTTACTTTTTTGGTAACTTTTTTTTTGTAATCATTATGCCAGTTTTGAGACTATCCTTTGTAGATCAGAAAGACATCTAACCAGGAGGCCACGTCTATCGCTTACAGTTTTATTGGTATCTGACTGGCTCAATCAGTAAATAACACACACTCAATCACTGCAATATTCTTTATTTAGTTTACAGAAGGAACTATTGGTACAGCTTGCAGAAAGAAAACGTATAGTGCTATTTACAAATCAGTTTTAAAACTTTGCTCTATACAGATGTATTCCAGATCAGTGTGAATAATATTTGTGTGTGTGTGTTTTTAAAGACCTACTGCATTCTAAAGCATTTTGTTAAAGCAATAACTACAGATAAAATAAAATTATTACCTTAAATTATGAACAGTTGAAAACAAACAAACAAAATACACAAATACACATTATATTAACTTGATTGAGGGGTTATGGTCACTTGTATTGTGTACAATGCGCACTGTCAACCTGTGACTGTTTCAATAAAGATTATTGTTCTATACTACACACCAATGTATAGCAATGATATCTTTAGTCATATACTATATAAGATTCATATTAAATATACTGTATTCTACACTTATGTAACATCAGTTAGGAAGAACATCTTCCTACTGAAATATAAAAAAAAAACATTTGTTTTTATTTTTACAAGTTTAGATGAAAGTAGCTCATGCTTTAATGCTGTGCAAATATTCTTTTCAGGAAGTAAATTCTTTAGAGAAAAAAATAGGAAAAATAATGACATCTTATACGCTGTTTCAATTCACCGTCTTGTTCTAATTATAAGCACTGCAACATAATGCAAGTGCAAGGAAAACAATTTTTAAAAAGTTGTATGGCAAATATATACTGTATGCTTCCTTAAGAAGTAGTTTTAAATTGTTAAATACAGACAACACTGGGCAATAATACGCAGTTGCATGCAGGTTATTTCATTAACAAAATATGGACTGGTAATGTACAAAAAAACCCCTTGGATCATTCATGAGGCCTTTACTTTTATTTACGAATAACACAAGGACCTAATAAAAGCTTTCCTTCCTCCATTTAGGCTAGGAAATGCACTTTATTTCTGCAGAATTATTTCATAATCTGCAGATTTTAGTGCATACAGTATTTGTTGGTGAACAAGTCCAATTTATCAGTCCTCTGTGGACCACTGTCTGACTACAGGCACATCAACTTTTAGTATGGTTTACTATTTAAAAAAAAAAAAAAAAAAAAGTATTTACTTTCATGATTTAAACTTTTTATATTTCATGTTTAAAATATTATTCTACCTCTTCATTAGATTTGTTATTTTATCAACAGCATCATTAAATAATCTGTCAAATATTTTATGGCATTGACTAAAAGTACCTACAAATAAATCTAAAGCGAGGTTTATAGTAGCACTAATCCTGGACTACCTAATGTTACCTTAGGTAAGGTAGTGCCAAGATTAGTGCGAATCAAGCTCTGCTAGATTCATGAAAATGTTGTCTTTCAGAAATGTGTGATGAGGTACAAACTACTTCTATAACCAGAATTCGTACAGCCTGCATTATGCCAAACTATCTTGTCATGTGCAAAATATTACCATTACAGAAAAACAAAATCTGTATTACAAACATACATAATATTATGGATTCTATAGACGTAAACAGAGCTTAAAAGAACAATTTAGACAAGAAACAGAAAACATAATATGGGCACCAAGTAATGATCCAGTTTTGGGTTAACTGTTTTCTTTTTCAGCTCTGCGAAGCAAGGTTTACGTGTGAATATTCCACCAGCATGAGATAGACAAGAACTATATGATATCGTGGGTAGGTAAAACAACTGGATGTTTTTACAGAATCACACAGCAGTTGCTTTCTCCTGTTTTTTCACGGTTCCTTTGACCTGTAATAGAAAAGTAGAGGCTGTAACTTCTCCTAATCCAGCCGGCCAAAGGCCATTTTGCAAATGCTTTGCAAGTTTAAATACAAAAGCTGGGGATCAACTCAATGAGGTTAACTAATATTCTCATTCAATTTTTATTCAAATATATTGCAAACAGTTGTTCTTCATTAAAGGCAAACTACTATAAAAACAATCCTTATAAGACAATAATTTTAAAAAGTATCTTCATCTTAAGGCTTACTTATTCTTATCTAAGACTAAATTGAGGAAGGCTTCCAGTTGAACCATTTGTCTAATTTTAGTAAAATTAAGAGAAAAAAAATGTTTTAGGGTTACAAGTCATGCTGGACAGGAAACCACAGTGCTGATGAAAGTGTTCATGTAGAAAGCCATGGCCAAAGTCTATAAAATGTCTAGAAAGGCCTGTACTGTGTATATTGTAACGAGTGGTTAACATTATGTATGGTGATACAACTACTACTATTAATAATAATAATAATAATAATAATAATAATAATAATAATAATAAATAATAATAATAATAATAATAATATATTTACCTTGGGAATTTGGCTCTGGTAATGTCTCTCTGGCTACTAAATGCATCACTGTGGTTTTGCCAAGGGGAAGCTTTAATGCTGCAATAAGAAAGACAAACGTACAGCAGCTTTAAAAGGTAGCGTACAGGACTGACCACCTTTAGTGGTTCACTTATAATTTCCCTTTAGCTAATGTAGGAGGTTCTACAAAACATAGCTTAAAAAAAGATTTGTGTTCAGACTTAAGGCACTGTTCTAATGGTGAGAAATAACCTAATCTAGTTATACAGTAGCAGTGTGTATTTCTGTAAAGTTCTTGTACACTGAAAGCATTCTAAACAACAATCAATCAATCACCCAATCTGTCAATCAATCATTAAAAGGCTAATGTGAACGCTTGTGTTTTCCAGCATTATTCCTGAATGCAAGTGTAACCACAGCTTAAGTCTATTTTTGAGGGACTAGTCTGCAGAATAAATCCCTGGCTAAATCAAGACCTGGGACAGCTGGTGCTGAACATGGCCATGTGTTTACTTCATGGAAAGCTCTGCTCATTTCACCTAGTGAAGAAATACATTCTTAATACCCTCAAAATATGAAGTTGGGTAATCATGCAAAAAAAAAAAAAAAACTATGAGGACCAAAAGAGACATACTCTGATAAACCTCACGACAGGATCATTTAGCTAGCATTTTTACCCCAGTGCACAATGCTGCAAATATTTTACATTTATAATGAATTCTCTTGGAAAGGCTTGTGGAATCAATCTACTGTAACTTAAGTTATTTTGTTGGATTCTACTATAGACAAAATCAGTTTGGTAAACAAGGAATACATACCTCCTAGTGTCACATTGCCATGCAGAAACCGGCCCTGGTAGATAAGCCGTAAAATATTTGGGCTGCTGACCTGCTCCTCTTCCCAGTCTGGAGAGACATTTATTTAAATGTATTTATTTTACTTTGCATGTTGTCATAATTATCACTTCTACACAGTGTTCATAAATATAATGGTACCACTCACTGTAGCTGACTTTGGCTTAATTCACCCTTAGAACAAATATACATTTGTTAAACTGTTTTCTCTGTATAAATTCACATTTTATTCACTCTGGAGCATCAACCTCCCCCCAAGCATACATTGACTTCAGTTAGTTACAGTTAATATGTTATAGGAGTAAATAGCTTCTTAAAATAAGTAATGATGCTTTATGTGATAATTTTTGTCACTGCTTTTTCCCATCCTGCTTGGCTTGATTCATGCCAAAACTGCCCAATTCCAACCTTGCTGAAGCACCCCCCAGATCATCACCGATCCTCCACCACATTTCACAATGGGTGCGAGACACTGTGGCTTGTAGGCCTCTCCAGGTCTCCGTCTAACAATTAGATGACCAGGTGTTGGGCAAAGCTGAAAATTGGACTCATCTGGGGGTGCTTCAGCAAGGCTGGAATCGGGCAGATTTGTCTTTGTGAAGGGCGCATGAATCAAGCCAAGTACAAGGTTGTCCTGGAAGAAAACTTGCTTCCTTCTGCTCTGACAATGTTCCCCAACTCTGAGGATTGGTTTTTCCAGCAGGACAATGCTCCATGCCACACAACCAGGTCAATCAAGGTGTGGATGGAGGACTACCAGATCAAGACCCTGTCATGGCCAGCCCAATCTCCAGACCTGAACCCCATTGAAAACCTCTGGAATGTGATCAGGAGGAAGATGGATGGTCACAAGCCATCAAACAAAGCCGAGCTGCTTGAATTTTTGCGCCAGGAGTGGCATAAAGTCACCCAACATCAATGTGAAAGACTGGTGGAGAGCATGCAAAGACGCATGAAAGCTGTGCTTGAAAATCAGGGTTATTCCACCAAATATTGATTTCTGAACTCTTCCTAAGTTAAAACATTAGTATTGTGTTGTTTTAAAAATGAATATGAACTTATTTTCTTTGCATTATTCGAGGTCTGACAACACTGCATCTTTTTTGTTATTTTGACCAGTTGTCTCTTTCTGCAAATAAATGCTCTAAATGACAATATTTTTATTTGGAATTTGGGAGAAATGTTGTCAGTAGTTTATAGAATAAAACAAAAATGTTCATTTTACCCAAACACATACCTATAAATAGTAAAACCAGAGAAACTGATAATTTTGCAGTGGTCTCTTAATTTTTTCCAGAGCTGTATGTATATATATATATATATATATATATATATATATATATATATATATATATATATATATATATATATATATATATATATATATAGGGATATGCAAATTTTAGCATGACAAGTTGCCAAAAGGCTTCTACATTCACAGCTTTTTAAAAGTCAGAGTAAAGCAACTGCATACATGTTTCGCCCTGTTTGGGGCTCATCATTGTATATACACAGGCACACACACTTACACAACTACTGTTTAACATAACAAAAAATGTATCAATTAATGTGCAAAAGTGTATACGGTAATCTTACCCATTGGCCAGTTGTCATACACATGTTTGGCAATGTCTGCAGCTGAATCATTAGGTGAAAACAAAAACTCTTTTGTTTTTCCACTCACCAAGATGAGCCGCAAGTTGATCTGTAAACACAAAATACATAAATGTCAGTGTATTCTCTCAGTTTAAAATAAATAAATAAATACATAAATAAATAACGGATGGTTTAGCAACAGCGGTTGCTCTGGGCTGTGGAAAGTACTAAATCTACTTGTGGCTACCACTAAACAGCTTGAACAGAGAGGCTTTTGGAATAACAACTGTCAGACAATACTACTGAAAGAAATATTACACAATATATTTAAAAATAGCCTTGCCATTGAAGGAGCTCCAATAAAAATACCACAAAAATATCCCAAAGGCCAATAATAATAATAATAATAATAATAATAATAATAATAATAATAATAATAATAACAGAACCTATACATGAGCAAACAAGAAAAAAACCAATAGGACACCATGGCTCAACACCAGACATGGATGAAATCCTAGTGAAAAAAATAAATTATATCAACTAAATTTATCCCAGCGATTCCAAAAGGAGAACCTGAACCTCAGCATCAGTAAACTAACAGGACTGGGATATGTATTTACTGTGCACCAATTGAAAGGATTTTCTGTGAAAAGTCCTTCTTTCATAATATAAATGTCTGCCTTAAGAACAATGCTATCCCTTAAATTTTGGAAGATGCCAAGACCTGATTACTTTTAAGTCTACAGTTTGTGAATGGTATCTGCTAACCTGTTTTAAAACACTGAGCAAATCATTTTCACAAGAGTGACTTAAGTTTGCTAAAGGTTTGTCTGCTTATACGGCATTTGTTCAATCGAACAGCACAAATAGGTTGTTATGTAACAAATTGATTTGGGAGCACAGATTAAAAACCCCACATGAGGAGGCAGTGCATACTCTGTACTCAGTGCATACTTTCTATTTTAATAAAAAAATTCACTGATGCTTTATCCAGCTAGGGGCATCCAGCCATTATTGATGAATTAGGCTTATACATACAACAGTCAAGGATGTATAACAGAAATTGCCTCTGGTGACAACATAATGTTATTCTATTCACAAGAAAAATCAATTTCACACCTGAAAATGTGTTACTACCGGTATTCCAGAGGTTTATTGGCAACAGCTGAAGATTCAATGTCTTGTAAATTCTAATTTGCAAACACCACAGCATCCTATGCTGCAATGTGCGAAAATTATACAATTGTAGAAATATCTATGGATCTGTGTGGAGTATATTATTAAGCACATGAAGTTTAGTGGCTGTGGAGAGAACATACTGTATGTGGTCAATTGAATTAATCCTAATACAACTCAAAGAATATCTGTAAATACAAAATTAGAACCACATAGAATTTTTACTCCCATACAGTCTTTTTACTGAATGACCCAAAACCTTACCTGGAGCGTGGGCCCATCAGTCACATCTTTAGTAGGCTATTTCACCATGACCTAGAGTACCACCACAGTATGTATTTGTAGAAACTAGGGGGTTTATTCAATTAAATCACACCTGTGGACTTTGATCAATTAAAACATAATGAATCAATTAATATTGTCTACCTGTGTGCGGTATCAAAACACAGTACACGAGAAAGAAATCATGAAAAATGGCGGTTTAATTGCTGGAAGGTAAAATATTTCACAATATGTCAGAATGAAGAGCATCTTTACCCCTTCTCCACTGGAACATCTGACCCATGAGGGCTCGGTACCCATGAAGGCTCCACTGTACAGGTGATTCTCTACTGACTATTTATTGAGCCTAGCGAGAACCAAACCATGAAACTCCGGCCTCACAACACACCTGAATCTGGCTCAGAGCCAAGCTAGGCCAGGGGTGGGGTTAAGGATTTTCGTCATTACGTTGCATCAGTCAGTAAACAACAAACATGGCGGGCTGCGAGTGTGATGAGAGAAAAGCCCTGGGACGCTGTGGAAGTGCAGGGTCTAGTTTCTCTGTTGACAGATCTGGAGTCAAAAAAATGCGGAAAAAAACAAATTCTAAACAAAAAAAATAGTAAAACAAAATACAGCTGAACCATATATATAACTACAGCTCTCGTTGCGCTAACAGTTTCTTTTAAGGACTGAAACAAAAACCAACTCTAGAAAAAACAACAACTACCTTTAAATGGGTATCTTTGGCAAATCAATATAATCAGTAAAATTGAGGGATAAAGAAATTCCTAAATATATTTACAAAATATAGCGATACAAGGTACAGCTGTACCGTTGGTCTATTAATTTTTTAACGGCATTTGTTCGCGCATCTTTCGGCAAACTGAGTTAATAACAACTGGTTTCGTTGCGTGCGACGTCAGTAGCATGACTCGGCTCTGCAGTGGAAAAACAACCCAGGCTCCCTATAACTGCACCGCGAGCGCTCGGTTGTACAGTGGAAAAGAAGCATTACTTTCAAGCAAGATGATTTTGTTCTTTTTATTCAATGTATTTCTTTTAAATCAGTATCATTAAAACAGTGTGCTATAGTTGTATTACTGATTTATAATTGAGCTGGTGTAGCTTTAAGAGAGTGATGTTATGTGCCACAGTGCTTGCAGGGACAGTGGAAGCGTTATGGGGATGTCTTAGGTTGTAGTACAAACGTGTAGTCCATGCTTTACTTTGGCAACTTTAAACCTACAAGAATTTCAGTTCCTATTCCTGTTTGTATAACTGGAAAAGGCATAATCAAGTTACAGTATATGCAGGAGAAACAAGAATAAACGTTACCTGGATTGGTTTCACAAACATGTGTCTGGAAGTGGTTTTCTTTCACCGATCAGCCGGCTACAGTAGCATTATGTTACGGTAATACTTTAAATTACTTGCAATGGTCTTTCAATACAATTTCACATCACTAGCAAACAGGTATGATTAATTGATTTAACAGACTGGACGATTAATCGATCAATAGAAAATGTCAAGATTAAAACCCCTAGTAAAAACATATGTAGACAGACAGAAATACTAAGAGCAAAAATAAATGTTGCTGTACTAAGGATTATTGTATTTCCCTTTGTCTATCTAAACAGAGTGCCACTGTATTTTCATAACTTGGAAAGACTCAAAATTCCATTGTAAGGCAGCCTTTATTAAGCAACACCAACAGCACCTGTTTTTCTGGTTTGACTTCAGCAGGTCAGGGTTCGGCGACGGCTGATTCAACTAAAAGGGATGTGTGTTGTTTTTCCAGAATAATATGAAATCCATCTAAGCACCTTTCCCTCCAGAGGGAAATATCCTCTTGCTGACCTTTTCATTCTGTCAGTGTACTGCCCATATTGGTTTCTTCTTGAGTGCCTTAGATAAGTAATTAATCCACAACTGTAAACAATTAATCACAAAATGTATAAAACCCTGTAAAATAGCAAAACACAAGCAAGAACTGATTTCAAACTGAAGATTAACTATTTGGTATACCAGTGCATGCATTGTTATGTAATAAAATAAAACTGACACTCAAACTGTAGCTGCACACAAACCTTATATATATATATATATATATATATATATATATATATATATATATATATATATATATATATATATATATATATATATATATATATACACACACACACACCGGACTTATAGTTGTAATTATTCAAAAGCTGCATGGCAGCTAAAAATATAGCACTACCTTCCTGAACCATCTGCAGTGTATTGTTTGATAAACATGGCAGTCTCTCTAACTAAAGAATAAACACGTCAGACCGTGAGAGATCAACCACACCACAACTCCTCAATTACCCAATAACACCAGAGAGACCCCCAATTACTACCCTGATCACCAGAACTGTCAACAGTCATTAGCCAACTCCATTCACTGATGAATGAAGACTTCACCTGTCCACTAATGATCGACAAGCATAGACAACTCAGTGAGAATCATTTTACTGAATTCAACATGGTTGAGTTTTGGAGAGGACTCACTTATAGTTCACATCTATCAAGTTATAGCTTTCCACAAAAATAAATGAACGTACTGAAATGAGCTGCTTATAATTTCAAAATCACTAAGCACCATTTAATTAACAGATAGCCTAATCCTCTATTCATAAAGAACTGTACACAGCCCTGAATGTGTTTTCTGTAATATGCATATGTTGAGTGCCAATATGTTGCCTTTTTAAATTGCTTAAGTAAAAAAAAAAAAAAAAAAAAAAAAAAAAAAGGCTATGGATGTACAGTAGAAGGAGATGATAAGATATATTTGTCATGCTTTTTAATAATCAATTTATTTCTAAGGCATGATTTTATTATGAATTGTGCCAGAGCAACTGAATAACTCAAACAATGAATTAATGATACATTCAACATGTCAGAATGTATACTGGAAAACACCTTGAACAGTTAAGCAAGGGTATAATGTTTAGGTTTTACAACATATTCCATTGTATGCTGCAGAGGTTCTAGCACTGAAAATACTGCAGTGGTAAAATGCAGAGTTCAGAAATAGATACAACAATCTGTTGAAGCACAGATCCCAACAGAACATATATACAGGAACTAATTTACAATAATACTGGTATTTAATTTCTATCATCAGTTTGATATAAAGGTAAACAGTAGACCCTGTATTATAAAGAGGATTCTGTAAGAATTAATATAAAAAAAATTGTAACTTCTCCATCAGGTCACTTATATGGAATTATACAGTTATAATACACTGCCTGTCATCTGTTATTCTCTGCGTAATCCTACTACAGTGCGCCTTGTAATGTTAGTAGGCGTGGAACTGTTGATGGATCAGCACACTTATTCACAAGAGACTTCTTGAGGGGTTAAACAGTATCTGAGGTCTCGTATGTGCGTGACACGTATTTCAAGACTGCCTTAAAACTTCAGAAACCGAGTCTTAATCTAAGAGGTTCAACAAGATTTGGGACTATTAATAAAAGTAAACATCAGTCCTGGTTTACATTTAAAAGCAGTCACAACAAATTGCACTTGTATTCAGAACATATTCCAACAGCTGCAGGTTTATAATATGAATCCCCTGCATTTTTCTGTTCACCCACTGTTTAATTCTACATGCTGCTGGATTTTTGAAAAGCTAGGGTTTTTAATGGAAGTGATAATTAAATGAAAACACAAGGAAGCCACACCATGCATTTCACCTGCCAGACATCAGGTTTTCCAGTGTTTCCCTGGGGATCCCAAGTGTTAGAATTCTAAATCAATGTGTGACTGTACTGGGGATACTTGACAACTAAATGCAACTGGCAGATTGTTCCTAGCATATCAGAATTACATTACAAAAAGGTATTACCTGTGCTTTCGCTTTTCAAATATGAGATATTGTGCAAAGGAAATGCACACCAATTAAGGAGTTACCTTTGAGTCTGCCAAGTGTACGACGATATTATGTGACTGAATCCACGTTACTAGTAAGTTCACATATTTCAATTTAAGTTTGAACTGGTTACGAAAATATGTTAACCCTTACTGCAGTTTCCATAGGTGTTGTGATCTGCACATTCCTCGCTGTGTGATACCTGAAGAAATGTCTTTTAAAACAACTATGAATAATATATGCATTACATAGCAATACTCTAGTGATTAAGTTCAGGTCCTATATGATATAAGTTAGTTTTATCTTCAATTGGGAGTCCACGCATATAATAAAAAATTTAAAAAAGATTTTTAGTATGTCAGAAATATGCTTAACCCATAATTTGTTATTACCAAGTTATTGCAATATGATAGTAAATAATTACTGCCACTAATTCAGATGCAAAGCTTTCAGCATGTTACATTTTTATTTTACACATGTTGAAAGCAAATTAATGGAAAATACTTTGTACTCTTCCTTCACTTCACAGCAAGGCAGAATCCAGATTATGTGTCAGATCAACCAATATGAGTATTAGGTAAGGTACTAGACTTCACGCTTGCTATCCATTACAAACTAGTGTCTAACGGGATAATTAATCACTTCCTGAAGATGAAATCTTTACAAAGAAAATGCAGTGGCTCTTACAAGGAGTTTTCAAAGGAATAAACATTACTCTGTGATGCCACTAAAACATGTTACACGGCATGCAGAGTGAAGGTAACTACGTCAACCCTGAGTGAACGCCGGGTGGAGATTGCAGGAATGGATCGTGAATGTTTCTGTGTCTTGTGCTTCTCCAGATAGAGAAAGAAAGATATATATAGTATTTGCTAGAGCAAAAGTCAACATCGTGTAAAATCCCCCCCCCCCCCCCCCCCCGTTGTGTATATATGGTGAGCGGCAGATTTGCAAAAATAACAATTTTATAAGCACTTCTACCTAGAACCGCCAGGCACATCATTTTCACACGTATTACAACACAGTATGCTTTTATAGCCTACAATAGTATTATTTTAGTATACAAGCCCCATCCCCACTTCCTTCCTAGCCCACATGGAAGTATGTAACTAAAAAAAAAAAAATCCAAGTCCCTCCCTCCAAATTTTAACTTTTATTACAGTCAAAACAGTGCGACCAACTACAGTAAATACGGTAGTAAAAGATAAGACACGCTTTATGAATATGACCATTCTTTGTGCTTTGATTTTGTCCTTTATTCTACAAACAAACATCTGCTTGGTTAATTCAGTGATGCTCTCTTGATTTTACAAGTCAACAAATATTTCAGTTCACACTGAATCTTATTTACACCCTCTGCCTAAAACTTCAGTTCTGTAATACATACAAATTTAATTAAAAATATGTATTTTCATTGTTAAATCAATGAATGATACACAGATATAAACAAGGACACAATATAGTTGATAAAATTAATTTAAACCATATGAAGATGTATTGGAGTCTCAAATATAAGGCAGAGTGGGAAGGAGCCAAAGCAGATAAGTAGAGGGTTTCCAGGGTCATGCGTCAGGGAGATAGGAATCTGTCCCTAATTAATGAGTCAAAGGAACACACATCTTCGCCTCACACATTGTCTCTCAGATGTTTCCAACAGGCTCATACCATGTAGGTTCATACTCCCACAAGGAATTACTACAGCACGGCAGAGTCCTCTATTATCATGGATTTTAGCAGAAAAAAAAGCACTGGTGTGTAGAGAGAGATAAAAATGCCTTTTTACCAGAACAACAGATCCTGATGCTTGCCCTCAAGTGATTGCCCACATGCATTCAGCCTGTACGGGGTGGGCATCTGAGGGAAAACCATGTCCCGGCAAACTGAAATGTATTTGGACATTGAATTACCAGACGGAACTTGAAGCTTTCAGCTGTTATCCTCAATTATGTGGGTTTTAAGTTTTGCATATGTTGGGGTGTTGTAACCTTGTACAATTATGTAAGACCTCAGGAAATGAGTAACTAACATGTTTTATTTAAAATAACTGATACAGCTTCATGTAGATCTACGAATGAATGACGTACTGTACAAATATAACTCTTGAGGTTGTTGTTCTCTACCAGAAACAAAAACATTTATGAAACACAATAGAACAAGGCATACTGAAAAAAGCCACTCCAGCAGAACAAATACAGCTGACAGATCAGAATAGAATACAGCAGAGAAAATAATACTTCCAACCACTTCACCAACCTCATAAGCACTTCAGCTTCTGAATATGTAACCATGAAAGTCTTTCTCTCTCTTTTTTTTTTTTTACACATTAAGAACGGACTATAGCTGTATTTTCATTCCCACTGGCATTTAGCAAGGAGGTATTTTAGACAAAGGCAGTAAGTACTGAGAGCCTTTAATGAGTAGCCAAGCTTTATTTACTGCATGAATAACAGCCACCAAAAAAGAATAGTAATATTAATAATAATATTAATTTATAGAAAAAGAAATTAAATTAAGCCCCCCAGAAGACTGAGTAATGTACATACCGTATAATATATATATATATATAATATATATATAGATATATATATATATATATATATATATATATATATATATATATCATAGTGCAGGTCAGACTCATTGCAGCAATCATTTGTATAATTGCAAATGTATTGAATTGTGTTAAAATAAATGACACCATACTGTTTCAAATAATGTTTGCAAGTTCATATGGATTTCAATAGTTTCATAGGATTGCATACAAGTAACATACGAATAAAAAATGTAAATGTTTTGTTGTTAATTTGTAAGGATTTTTGTATCCCTGAAGATAATTTTTTTAAATGGCCAAACATTCAGAATGAATTCACCACAATAACAGCAGTGAATGCCCTGGATTCATAGGAATACTATTTTAGAGTGTAACGGCTCCTACACACCAGACGCGATGCGACAAGAGAAAATATGCAGCTATGCGACAAAATTAATAGAACCTACACTTTTGATAACTTGCTTTCACACCCCGGGTGACACCACAGGCGACACGGTTCAACACCAGGACAACACTGGAGGATTTAAGCCTATTTTTTTTTTTTTGTGATTTCTTCATGTGACAACTAGGGAATTAAGCTATCAGAGAACAGCTTCAATGCACGCGGTCCACCAAGCTGAAGCAGTATCCAAAATGACAGAGAGAAAAATAATAGCTGCCATGGGAAAAATACCCAGCTTTACGACAAAGGTCATCGCTATTATAAAGATACAGATATTAAAGATAATATATGGAAGTCCGTTTCGAACTGCTAAAGTATCTTGTCGCCCAATGAAAAATCGCACTGCGCCTGGTGTGTAGCGTCTTTACCATTTATTCTACGTGTCTCAGTGAGCAAAAATGACAACAATTCAACCATATTGTGATAGTAAAACTGATTAAGAAGATCTGAAACTCTAAGGTGCAAAATGTATGGCCATCCTAAAAATGTGAGTTTCATTCCATTCTTTTATATCAAAATTACACAAAACAATACTAAACAATAATCCTTCCAAGAATGACATGTTAGTTAATTAAATCAATAGTGAAGCATCTGCTTTATTTCGAATTCGTCCCCTATTGTGTAAGACATTCCCCCTGTATTTTTCTCATACTCCCCTAGGTCTAATAAAAGCAGTTTCAGGTTATAGTTCACATCAGACACATTGTAACAAATGTGTGCAAAGCTGTGTGAACACATTTTAAATTACCCTTTCTGCAGACAGCTTTTTTTCGCTACATTTTTGATGAAGAGCATAGAAAGATGTCTCCCTCCGAAAGGAAATTGCTAAATATATCTGGAGGCTAAAGGCAGAGTGGAGTTCCTTTTTCATGCCCTTCTAACTCTGTTTACCCTGTGTTCTGCCTCTTACTCTAGTCTAATTAAATGAAAGAATGTTGAACAACACTTCAACTGTTATTAGTACATCTGACCCTAAAAATCCAGCAACGGGGATATGCAGCATGTGCATGGAGTATTACCATTTACTTATCTCTTACTGTTCATGGTGATTTTTTTAAAGACTTTGAACTTAATATTCAAGTGACTGACATTTTCATTGATGGAACGGATTTAAACGTATGGTATTGTTAAAAAAAAAAAAAAAAAAAAAAAACGTGCCCAAAGTTTCACATATTAACTGGTTTTCACTGGAATAGCTCATAGAACTTTGCAGACAAGCTGGTCTTTTATTTAAATTTGCCCCGAGTATTGTCTTACATAAGATGAACTGTCATTTATGGAATTTCTATATGAAATGTTACATTATATCACAAATTTTTAAATGTAAAGTTATCTTTAAATTAAATTGTCCTGTAAATTAATGCCCGTAATTAAGATACTACTGCAAAACATGATGTACATGCACAAGAGCTTCTATACTTGATGCAATGTAGAATATAGAAAAATTCCTTTACATCTGGCTTGCTTCCTCCTTTCTTTAACCCTAAATAACAAAGGATTAACATCATGGATATAAAATGGTATTTGTTTATTCTCAGCATTTTCCCTGTAGTTTAATGGTTTATATATAATTATAAAAAACATATTGTTATGTTGATGATGTCCATCTGACTGACGTCATGTGAAGGTATAGATGGACTTCATATAGAGACAACAAGTCGGACTGTGTCAGTGGCATGCACACAAGATTCAAGTGCTTAAGCAAGAGGTACTGTAGGTACTGAAAAAATAAATAAAAAACACCACCTGCCAACTACACTGGCTGGACCCGTTCACACATACTGCAGACATTCAATACGGTGTAATCCTCAAATACTGCATCTGTGTTGGGAAACCCGCTGTTATCAAACCTTTAACTGCTGAATCTGCCAACATTAGTGAGTCTGGTGAGACTTAGTAGTATTTACAGATCAGCCTGTAAGCAGTGGATTACTGGTTCTGTAGATTTTGTAATGGCAAATAAAACAAAGCTAATTATTAGCATCCACGTCAAACTTCATCTGCTGGGACAGCATATTGATTCTGGCCAACTGTCAGAGAGCTGTACATGAGATTACAGGCAAACTTTCATCCCTGATCAATAGAAAGTGACAGCCCCCATTTCACATCAAGAACTTGAATGTGGAAGAATCGTAAATGTGTCATAATATGCAACGTTTAAGCAGCAAAAGAGTGATGACTTTGAATGACCAATCTCTGGAACTAACAAACAATTCTTATTGCTTAGTAGTATTCCAAGATCTACTATGTGTCTAATTAAACACACCGGGACAGTGTTTACTCCAGACCGTAATTCACTCCTATCTTTATTTTACTATTTTTTAAAGGAGGAAATTACACATTCTTTATAAAAAGCAAGAACCAACAATTAATAAATATCCCAGAATTTAAGGTCGTTAAACCATGTTCAACCTCTCTTTTATAATTCTGGTCCATTGAAGAAGCATACTGAATACAGATAAACCCACTTTATTTCATGATTGCCGTGCAGGCATAATTCGTGATATAAAGCGCGTCATGATATAAACCGGGTTTCACGTTTGCCTGTGACAGACCATTACACATGCGAGAAAAAAAGAGATAAAACTAACAGTGAATTAAAGAACAGTGTTTAATACTGTACACCGAGTCATTCTTTACATTTTAACAAATGCATATAGTTCACTACAGGACAAATACATCTTGTATCATTAACTGGAACAAAACAGTTTGTGTCATTAGAAAAAAGACACAAATTGTCGACTGATAACATGATCAGCATCTACTGATAGATTTGTTGAGATGCATATTGAGGTTGCATTTTTGTAAATGCAGCTTTATTTGATGTTTAATTTTTTTCCATAAATTGAGGGTCGGAAATTTGGGCTGCGTCTTAAATTCAATGGCATCATAAATCTGAAGGAATACAGCATATATATATATACACATACATACATACATACATACACTAGGGCTGTCAATTAATTGCCGTTAACTTCTGCGATTAACATGTCCATTTTTTTAACGCACGTTAATCGCATTCCTCTGTCTTGTCCCTCTTAGCACACCGCAATTCATTTCCTGCAGCAGCATTTTTTTTTTTTTTTTATAACTATAATTATAATTATAATTTTTCCCACAACTTTCTCCCAATTTAGAATGCCCAATCGCTTTCCTCCTCACTGCAGCAATTCCCCACATGGCTCAGGAGACCCAAAGATTCAGTGGGCGTCCTCCGATCCCTCGATCAAGCCAGCTTCCTTTTTCACCCAAGAACTCGAGAGAGGATGTCAGCGAACTACCGACCTCTGCAGGACAAAGGCTTAGGGTTCAATGAAGCGCGATGAGGAGAAACAGCCACTGCCAGTTTTACCTACCTAACCCACAGGCACCAAAGCGACGCTCCCTTTGGAGTCCCCAGTGAAGACCTGCCTACTTCGCACAGCTACGATGCAAAGATGCGCTGTACGACCACAAGTCTGCGCTTCTACCAGGTGAGCCACTCGGGGACCCCTTCCTGCGGCACCATTTTAATACACTCGAGTGCATGCCAGGATTGAATGAGTGTAGACATTTGAATATATAATTAAGTCACTGAACCACATTACGTAGCAAAGCACTCAAACTGAATTTTAAAAAACTTTCTGACGGTTCAGATAGAAAGAGGGTTACTTGAATCTACTGTCAAAGTGAGTTTCAGTATCACAGAAGTGCATCTATGCTGTACCACCTGCATGTTAAACATGCTTTCACATCTCAAAATACACTTTCTAGTAGTTCTTTTGCTACGGTAACACAACAATACAACCCGTCAGTTTCGACATACTCTTAGAAATTCAAGATCGCTGCAAACCCATGAATCAAGCTAAGTACGATACTATAACCAGTGCTGTGGCCAAGTCGACAGCTACCAACTGCAGCCCCGTTAACATTGTAATATTGTGGCTTTGGATCCCCGTGGTCCCCCAGCCTGGGCGCTGGAGACCCTGCTACCTGGGCTGCTGTTCTATTTATAGATGCCTCCAGGTAGCAGAAGACCAACTCCACACCTTCCTCCAGGGAGTTTGGTGTGTTCCCTCTCGTATGCCTCCCATCGCTCCCTGTCCATCAGCCACAGGAACCGGATGGTTATGGGCATGGACTGTGCCTCCAGCCCAGCATTGTCCTGGATCCAGTCCCTCAGCCTGACGGTGTCTTCTGACATTTTTTTTTTGTTTTTGGTTTTTTTTGGGTTTTTTAACAAGAAATTGCTGTTTCTGCTCTGGTCTGCGTCTAGGGGGCGCTGGTAACCGCGTGTCACAAAGACGGCCGGAGTGGGTGGCGTCAGACCAGAGCCAGGAAATAAATAACAGAGGTGGAGTTTGGTGGAGCTGAGCGAATGCTTTCGCTCAGCATTTAATAAATAAACAGAACAGAAAATAAAAAGGTTGTAACAAACAAAAATACAGGACACTGCACATTCGCCAAAACAAAAGAGACAAACAAAACGGACTATACAGACAAAACACGGTGAGCAGATATTTTAACTATTATTATTACGATTATTACCTCCGTCTTCAATCCCGTTCTCCACTCACCGAACACACAACCCCGAGTGGGTGAAAACATGCCGCTTTTATGCAGCTGTACCGTGACTCGATTGCTAATCAATCATTCAATTTGACTTGCGGTACAACTGCACGTGAATTAATAAAATGCAATTCCCCATGCTCACATATTATTACGTTTTACTTGCATGTGAAGTGCTGCGCAATCCTCATGCCTAAATACATGTATACATTTTTAAACACACGTGAAACACAGACCCGTTTATATCCCGTGTACCAATGCCTATACACCAACATTTAAAACACCACACGCAACATATCAGAAAATACACACAGGGGCGGGCACTTTGTCATAATCCATTACAATCCACCTCTTGCTTATGTACTTCATTGAGCACTGTTACATTTTCACAACGGTGAACTGCAGAAATCTGCAATTGTACCTAAACATTGTAATGTCTTAATTGGCTTCCAGCATAACAGTATGTTAGCAAGTGTTCAGTCAACTGTAAAAAGTTTGAAAGAAGAATGGTTAATCACAGTGCAAACACACACATACTGCAGAAAATGCAGCAACTCCTTTTACCACGTGAAACAGTGCAGTTA
>NC_054542.1:3028571-3077961 GCF_017654505.1 Polyodon spathula
AGCATCCTGGAAAAATATATGCTTAGGCAATCAATAACCACTGGCTGTGTGCTGTGCTACATCATATTGACTGTGTGCTACATCATATTGACTGTGTGCTACATCATAGTGACTTTGCTACTCTTAATTAAACACAAATTTTCACATAACCCATCCTGAACAACACTTGCTCTGTGGATGGTTTTGGAAGAACACATAAACATCAGGTTTAAATGGTATTTGGACACTTGTTTCCATCCTAATTGACAAGTCCATTTAATTCAGGCTTTGGCCATGTTGACAGGGGTCTGTGAGAGGGTAGCAGATGTTCAGTCAGGAAGCAGGTAGACACACAAGCAGATGATATATCATCTGTTATAATATACCTTTTCTGTTCAGGGCTGCAGATAGGTACACAGGAAAGGGCTTGAGTTTTCACTTAATACATTTAATTAACTAAAGTAAAAAAAAAGTAATTTGAGGTACTTGCAGAACCAGTCCTCGACTTCTGGTCTCAGATTAAGTGGAGTCCAATGAGGGTTTATCTTTGTAAGACCATGGTAAACTTTCATGTTGTGGGAATTCTTTTTTTACTGTAAAATTTAAACTGATGGTAGGACACTGCATTAGGGAAAAGGTTCACAATCAAAAATGAATGCATTAACTTTGAATCTGACAGCTAATAAATGGAGCGTGGCTTCGGAGCTTACAATGTATTATTCATACAATGGAACGTCTAAGAGTGCATTCAACTCTCATTATAACAGTGCTCTTCGGTGACAACATTATTTTTTAAAATTACGAGAATATAATTATAACATAATTTATTTAAATGGGAGTGTAGAAGCTGGACAGATCTGAGGACATGTTTTAATGAGAAGCCTGCCAGCGAAGGTGGAATGCAATGTGCCTGTGCTGGCAGAATTTAGGGCAACAGAAGTAATAAGCTGTGAGGCACCAAAAGAGCAAGCGTTGGGAGAGCGAGAGCTTATGATTAATTCTCTGGGTTTTGGTAAAGGAGTGGAAACACTCCCTTATTAAGTACAGCAAAGGACTGTTAACATCTCAAAGTGAATGCAAGCAGCAATGTAAACCTATAATCCTTACAAAATGTAATCTCAAATACTTGCCAGAGTTGTTGTGTGGGGTCTGGGGGTATGTGTTTTGGGAGTCGGGTTCCTGAAAAACTGGAGAAAACAGGAAATGATACATTTGGAAATGACAAATGTATTATTATATTCTGTTACAGCGGAGAGGGATGTCTTCGTTGAGTGAGTGCACACACTCAGTAAATGCATTGCATCTCTGTATTACAAGAAAGGAAAGACATTTTGGTTTAAACTGTTACTGGAAAATGTAATTGCTTTTCTTTAATTTAAAAGTACTGGTTTTAGAAAGCTTGTCCAAGATACCGAAAACCTCAGTTTGAATTTTATTACCAAATAGCACCTGAATATAACTGTGTTAATATAAATCTGTATTTTTATTATATAGAGTACAGATACTGACATTCCTTTCTACCTTGCAGAGTATATGCAAGGGGGTGTCGGTTCAGTTCTTACCTGTTCTAAAGTTCCTGTGTGAAGTAAAAGCTATTGCCATACCGGCAGCAAAGAGCCTCCTGCCTCTGCACCTCCTCGTTGCGCCTCTGCATTGTGCACCGGTCACTCACAGTTGGCTAAACTGTACTTCTAATACAAAACTAGTAATAGCTTATATTAATCCTGTATACCTATCTGCGATAGATGTAATTTCTGAGAATGTCACGGAGGTGACATATGTTCTTTGTTAAGTGAGGAGTTGATAATGTTCAGCTGTGATTTTTCAGAGCATTTTACAGAACCACATGCTAGGTCTTCATCATCCACTTTTTGAGGTAATCAAGGTCCAAGATGTTTTGTGTTTAACCCCTTGACCTCTTCAAAGACCACTGCAGTATGTGCTGTATAAGACTCATTATCTATAGTAAATGTTGATGTATCTGCTAGTCCTTGTTCATTTTTGTTTGGTATAATATTAGTATACAACAATATAAGAAAAGGTATTGCATATAGTGGTATGTATTTATATAATTCACAAATTTGTTAGGCCAAGATGTTATCAACTTGTAAAAGTACCACCAGTACGCATTACTGGAAAGTGTTCTTTAGGTGGTAGACTGATACGTAAGGTAACCCTGCAGTGGGACCTGTCCTTGTTTTGTATCCTGCAGAGGTAACATTTTCCACAAGAAAATCTTGTTTCAGCAGATGGCTTCACCAGTCTTTCTGTTTCTCTTCAATTACCTCTAGGAGCTTGAAGGACCTCTGCTCTCTCTGAGTGTGCAAGTCTGAAAAATGTACCAGCCTTTATTTTTATGTACAGAATGTCTTTCTTTCCAATCTTGTGGTGTAACAATAAATGCCTCTCAACCATAAGATTTGTCAGCTCTGCTCTTCTGAGTAAATTGGATTTTGTTAAAAAAAAAAAAAAAAGAAGAAGAGGTCTATGGCAAGACTCAGGGGTTAAGAATTATCAAAACCAACTGTACAGTTCCATGAAGGGTTTCTGGTGACCTATAACCTGCAAGCATGGTTTTAAATATATAGTGGAAATTACAATAAAAGGTCATTTTTTTTTTTTTTTTTTTTTTTTTTTTAGGGTACTTTTTCAGTTTATCAGTTGTTAACAATTAGCTTATTAACATTTTAATAGTTAATTTTAGTTAATTGTTAGTGTTAGTATTAGAATAACCTACTTGTGTACTAAGAAACAAAAAAACAAGATTTTGAAATTGGGTTAAAAAAAATGATGCACTCTCACTTTGTTACTTTAATAAAACAGTCTGTCTTTTCCATGTGTTTTATGAGCAGGTGAAGTACCCTGCAGAGTCCTTGTCATAGCTGACACTAAAAGCTTCCTAAATGTCTTAAAATCTGGGTAGTTGAGCAGGAGATTACTTTACTGCTAGATTTTAATGACATTACATGACAAGTTGTCTGAATTTTTCATGATATGTACATCAAGAAAGAGCTAAAAAATTTTTTTTAAAAAAATACAAAAAATGTGATCTCACATAGAAGTAGGTTTCCACAGTTTACTAAAGGCTGTGTTAGACCAAAAGGGTGTTATTTGAAAATGCTAAACACTATATAATAACTAACATAATTGTAGTGGCCTATGATATTACATGTATTGAGCGTTATACCTTATTATTTCATAGGGGATATAATGGAGGTGGCTCTGTACATTAGGACATTATATATGTACTGTATGTTTGTTGCACTTTAACATTTCTACTTATACCTGGAGATCCAATTGTGATTAAACATTTCATTGCAGGAAATTCGTAACACCGATCGGTCTAATTTTGAATGTCCAGCCATGGTGGGGGGTGTATGTCACTGACATACTGTACTTGTTTACACATTAGAGATGTTCTTGGAGGTTAGATGTTATTCTGAGAGATCGTTTGAGGCTTCAGAGTTGCCAGGATCTAATGACTTGAATCTAAACAACAAGAAAATACAATGGTCAAGATAGCTGATATTTTTACACCTATACCAAGTCGCTGTTTGAGTACAGATGTCCTAAGCAACAGATGTCTTTCTTGTCAAAAGTATTATGTTGAGTATTTTAAAAAATGTGTATATTTCTTTTATTCTAGATTTGAAAGAGATAGTTTTTGTCATTCAAAGCCAAGGAAACTCCTTCCATGAAAGCCATGCAGAAAAACAAAGACAGGAGATTCTGCAGCAAGCTGCCAACTCTGAACAGGTAACGCTGGACGTTTGACAAAATTTTTTTTTTTCCCTTTTACAGAATGTATGGAGATCAGTTGCGTGCAGTGAAGTTCAGTTGCTCTTAGTGTTTTGACCTGCCTGTGTACTGTATTTCCCATTGCTCACTTTTGCTCCAAAACATCATGCTGTCAAATGAAAAATAGATTTGAAGACAACTCCACAAATACATGAGTGGTCTGCTAGATAGGAATTATAAGTCTGAAATCATTGTCTTGTCTATTTGGCCATTTAATGTATATATTACCGTATATTGTGATGGGGTAGTTTTGAATTGTATAATTTTAACCACTTTTAAACCTTACATTGCATGGTTAGGGTATGACATTATAGAGCAGCCTATTAGAGACATACTTACTTTTGTTTCTAGTTCAAACTCTACATTGTGCGCCATCCTGCTTTAGTGAGACTGCTTATTGTCACCAAATAAAACATTTATTACTCAGATAGCCTGTTTGGAAAATGTCTTTGAGATTGATTTATTTTTGTCATTGCATTTTGCACCCCTAGGTGTCACCATTGTACCGTTTATTCCCCCTAGAGAAACTGAATACTAGGTGATTTAAAACCAGATTCTGATGTTGGATTTCTCTATCCGTTTGTGTGTCACACTTAGCTATGTAGTCTGTGTGTTTTATATGTATTTTATTTTATAAATGTTTGGTCCTTGTGTATTATTTTTAGTGTACTTTGTATTTCAAAATACACTGACGTTATTATTTTAGCTGCAGTGTTTCTTGGTATATAATTGAAGTTTAATTGGACCTTTTCTCAGTTATTAATTTTTAACAGAACAGTATGTTGCAGTTTGAGGGAATTGTAGTTCTTCTCCACACTGAGGTGTAATTGCTGGCGTGAACAAGCGAAACATGTTAGAGAAAGACAGTATCGCCGCTTTCTACAACAGTGCAGCCATATCTGTCATCTAAGCATTTGATATGCCATCAGTACGGTTAACCAGGTCATGTTTCATCGGTTCAAATTAAGTGGTATGGAATTATCCTCTTATGTCTCCAGTTGTTTACTGAGATTTCGGTAACTAACAAATCATACACACCTATAAAGAACGATTTTAAAAAAGTAACGTGTGTCACATTGTCGTTGAATCTTGCATTGTTGACCTTATAAATTATAAGGTTACAACCACAACCGAGCTGTTTTGAAAATTAAAGCTAATTCCAGCACGGTGTCGCTACATTTAAAAGATTCATGCAACATGTTATTATGCTAACTGGTTTGTTCAGAAATATGTATGCTTGCACACTAAGAAGTAATAACAGAATAAGGGATATCAACCAAGATTTAAAAAAAAAAAAAAGTGCTGAACATTTCTTTTCTGGCCCTGTATTTTCAACAAATCATTTTATTTTTATTTTTTTAAACTTGATTTAGTGTTATGGATGCTATTGTTGATACTGTATCTTGTAAAGCGCTTTGTGATGGTGGTCCACTATGAAAGATGCTGTATAAAATAAAGATTGTTTGATTGACCCTCCTTTTCCTTTTTGTTTACAGTAAAAGAGTGTATGGAATTTTTTTACCTGAAAACCACTACATTTAAAATAATTGGCCCCAGTATACAGTTACTGGAAACGTCTGCCCACAGAGGAGATGATCCTTTGTATTATTAACACCCATTGTGTGTAAGTTAAAATAGAGAGGCACTGAGAAAATAACGTGCAGTTTAGTTTTCACTGCAGGGACTAGTGCTCTCCAACGAACATGCAGTGGCTGGTGAGATTCTGAAATGATGCAAACCGCTCCCAGCAAGAGCATTTCCTTTCTGTATGAAAATGACTTGACATTTTAGATATTCATGATCAGGTGATGTAGAGAACAATTTAATTGGACGTGTCGCTCTGTTCCAGACATTCGAGGAAGGCTAGGCAGAACTAATGCCTCGTTTCCACGATTTTCGATTTTCATACCTTGTCAGCGTGGTAGTTTAAACAAGAAGTAATAGAAGCAAGCCAGGCTGTTCCCATGAACTATATTAATACGTGTAGATAAAGAAATGACGAAATACGTGCAATAGTAACACATCGTATCGAAGACGCGGCAAGATGGATATGTTGAATCGTTTTTTCTTTGTATGGTTTAAAATTTTGTTATTAAAAAAATCGTGAAACACAATGTAAAGTCCGCTATCATTCAGAACAATAGTAAGCTATAGAAAGTTATATTGTAAATTCACATTGGTTTTGCATGAACGCTCTTTGACAGTAGCGTTTTGTTTGAACGTAATTTAATTATTGATCTTATTTACAGAAAATGTATGAATTATTGAACTTCATGAACAAAAAATTAAAATCAAATTAAAGAACATCAATTAACTATTTACATAGAAGGCTGCAGTCTCACTGACAGTATTGCGTGGTAGCAAACGTTTCTACTATTATTAAAACAAGCAATTTTAAAATCCTCCCACTGAGTTCTTTGTTTACCAGATTTCTTTCCATTTTGTTACACATTTTCGCGCACACACACACCCGTGACTCTGGGCAGCTACCCTGCCGTGCCAGTATCAGGTACTAAAGCATGCTGGCACGGCATGGTGCTGACACGCCAGGGCACGGTATGGGTTTTTACAAAAATCATGGAAGCAATGTGGCACGCTTTCATAACAGTGACAGGACAATACCAGCACAGGAAACGAGGTATGAGAGGTGATTAAGAAGTTATATTCAGGTGATTGACCACACTTAGCACATGCCCACTCAAATGACATGCATTTCTGTTCAGGTCAAGAACATTCAGAATAAAAGCATGCACTTCAGTTACCTTAACTACACTATACACTGTGATGCATGCTTTTACAACCACATCATATGAATACATGTATGGAATTCTATCCTCATGACAGAAATGTGTGGTGAGTGCACATTATTGTAATTAGTTAAAGAGTAAGTGGCTTTTCAAAAAAAAAAAAAAAAAAAAAAAAAAAAAAGCTGCATTGATTTTTTTTTTTTTCTTTCTTTTTTTTGGACTTGGAGAAAGTGCTTTGAACTGTTTTGAAAAGCCCAGCTACTTATTGAGGCTGCCGAACTTAAAGCTTACTCGATTGCATCCTTGACAAGCAACGTTGAAAATCCCACTAGGGACTCCTCTGTAAGTACTCATTAACGTTTCTCTAAAAATCCCACATGGTCCTGTTCTGTCAGTTATTCCTGTGTCTGATTGATTCCCAAGCACAGCGCAGCACAGTTATTTATAGTATATATATATATATATATATATATATATATATATATATATATATCTACCTTGTTTTTAAAGATTCTGTCAAACAGACCTCTTCTAGTTTCACAACTTAGGTAGCTCTCCCCAACTTGATTAGTATTTCAGATGGAACGGTTTTTTCCAGTTTGTTTAGTCACTTGCCTTTATGACTTTTAGGTTATAGTTTTTTTGCGACATTTCTGTTGACAATGTTGATGAAAAATGTAACCCCAGCTACTGTTCGTATAAAAAAATAAAAAATTAAGAGGTATTGAACTGAAAGCCTAATGTGATATTTGCTGAATAAATAAACCCTTTTTATTTTTTTTTGTAAGGTGTTTCATGATATGATTTACTGTATATTTTTTTGTATATTCAAATGTCTTATCAGGGTTGCTAACAGATCTGGGGGCTGATGTAAGGATAGGCCCAGTGCAAACAATTGCAACTGCAAAATCCATATTGCCGAGTGGACAGGCAATTATTTTGCACTGCGCCCTATGTAAGCTTAAGAGCAATGCAAATTACTCAACACGCACAAATAATGATCTGCAACCATGATAATGAGGGTCGCAATGAGGGCCGCCTGTGCATCGGGGTGTTTAGCGGCTGCACTTACAGCTCAGAGGTGAGGTGAGTTGGGAGTACAGAGAGCAGTAGGCGCTGTATGAGATTTGTGGAACACAAAAATCAAACAAAACAAAAAAAGATAGATGAAGGGCAACCAAAGTGTAGTTATTTGAAAAAGCCTCGGCTAACATCAGTGATGCTACCAGATGCTTTATGGACTTCTGTAGTGGAGGTGTTACCAGGAAGATAGTCAACCAGGTGATGAAAAGGTGAAATTCATCTATTGGGTCTAGGATGACCGGACCAGAATCATGACTAAACTGGAATAAGTTTTGGATATTTTATTAATGCATTCCCTTATTCTGTTTTCTGGTGTTGTGAGCATGTATTTGCAGAGTACGTGTCATAACTCAATGAAAGAAATGTGCCACCAATCCGATAAAGAACCATGTAGAACACACACGTGGCTTCAAAAGAGCTGTGGTTGGTCTATTCTGGAAAATGTGGAATCATCCTTGATTTCAAGTTTAGAAGAAAGGCATGGACAGATAATGTTTTAATTGAGCCTACTGTACATTTGGAGAAGATTTGGCTGTCTGTTATGTGTAAGGTGAAACTATTTTAAAAGTTTACCTTATTGCACTAATATTAGATGTTATTGTAGACATTGCAGTAAGGAATTGAGTTATGAATCATATAGAAAGTTTTTTTTTTTGGCAAGTCCAAGTCGCAATTGTGCATAGCTTGTGCTTGTTGCACTTGATCTTAGTCAGAATATGTATCATTTTTATTTTAATCTTGTGTGAGTTACTATTGCAGCTGGTTACCATGAATGCTGAAAAATGAGTGTAGCCAGACAGCATGCCTTGGCTCCTAAAGAAAAGGTGCTGTAATATACAACAGTGCAGAACAGCAGCTGCCCCATTGTCATTGCCAGTGCAGTAGCATTAAAATAACTATGGTAACAGCCACACAATTCTGGACACATGTCTTCACTACTGTTTCTTTACTACGCTCATTTTTACAACAGTTGTAGCCATAGTGACACAAACTTCAAGTATTACATTAATAGCCCGTTTTTAGGTAGACAGAAAACCTAAAGCCCAATCCTAATACATCTGTTCCCAGCAAAATGGTCTGTACCATTTATTTAAAGCATGTTTTGATGCTGTTGCCTTTCATTATCAAGTTAATAAAATGACAGTTGGTTTAAAGTGAAGGTACACAAAAATGTTTTGTTCAGATATTTGTTCCAGCACTAGTTGAAAATAAAGTTAACAATTTTACTGTAACACCAAACCGTGTCAAAGTAAAGAAAATAAATATAATATGATTGTTGACTCTGCACCTTTTCGGTTAAAATAAAAAATAATGTATAGATTTATTGAAATATTCAAATAGTTTAGAAATGATAGCTTGCCATAGAAAGATAAGTATTTATACAGAGCTAATTTGCTATTTTATTTTAGCATAAAGGTGCTTGCGTTTTAGCTGGTTATCCCAGTTAGTACGAAACTAGAGAGATTTTTTTGTTGTTTTAGGTTTAGAAAAAATTTAGTAAAATATATAATATATTTATTATATATATATATATATATATATATATATATATATATATTATATATAATATATATATATATATATATATATATATATTATATAATATTATCTTAAATTTTACCGTAACTTGAAGATCAAGGGGTCTATTATAATGATCTTAAGCATGAAATACATTCTAACATCTATTGAACTGCAGATCAGTAATGTCATTTATCTAAATGATTTAGAATCCAAAATCAACACTTTACTTTTGTACATAAATTATGGACTTTATACATCAAATTTGAATAGAGAAACACATCTAGTATGCATTGGCCTGATATTTGTCGGGTAGCTGCTGAGCTTTTGTATGTATGGTTTAAATTATAGGCTGTATGGACATTATTTCATAACCTTCAACCATGTAACTGTGATTAGGAAAACTCAAATTATAAAGACAAAATACTACTTTGAGAACTAATGTGTTTTTAATGCTTTTAAATCACTTATTGTTAATTTAAAAGCAGATATTTGCATAGGCCTATGTCCCTTTTTGCTGAAGTCAAATATACTAATCTTCAATTTAAAATAAATCCCTTTTCCATACACGCATGAATACAGAGCCTATAATTATAAAGCTTTCTACTTTGCTTAAAACGTTTGTGCTGCATGCTATTCGTTTTTATATGCAGAGAAGATTTCTGAAAAAAATTAATCCTTTTTTTGGAGTTTGGCAAACTGAGTTTTCTGTAGTCATCCTCCAGAGTAAAAATAAATACATTATTATTATTATTATTAATAATAATAATAATAATAATAATAATAATAATAATAATAATAATAATAATTTGAGTGATGAGCAAACTGTTACTTTTGCAAATCCCAACTTCCCTCTCCTGTCACAATATGTGAGTGGCTGCCAAGAGCTTTCAAATCAGAAAAAAAAAAAAAAAAACCCAACAGATTTTAAAATGGAGTATGTCAGATCTTGGTTGTATTTACTCAGACATGTGTAAACTTCAAGAAAAGGACGCTCCATCTGCTGCTAATTAGTGCGTGAGCATTAACAGGATATTCTTTTGTTAGTGCATGAGCTAATGTACGCAGTGACGCAGTGATGCACAGACAATGTCTATTGAAATGAGGTAGCATGTACCTGTAAGGTCTGCTTGCATATTCTCTTACCGCACACAATTGGAAAAGTTAAACAACTATGAGTTTTTTTAAAGGCTTACCTATTGGTGATATTCCCTGCTATTTCATTGACTTTTTGTAAGTGTTCTTTTAGTAGTAGTAGATAAAAAGGTTCTACATTAATGGTAAGGCAATACTAGTAGTATCTGAGAAACCAGTAAAAAGTCTTGGGAGATGGTACGACGGAGATCTAAGGACACAGTTCATGTGGGAGAAGTTAGAAAACAAGCAGTGGGAGGGTTGAAGAGCACAGACAGCAGCGCTTTACCGGGCAAACTAAAACTCTGGTGCTTTCAGTTAGGTCTGCTGCCGAGGCTGCTGTGGCCACTGACTGTGTACGAGGTTTCTTTGACAACAGTAGAGAAGCTGGAAGCTTTACTTAGTTCATATGTCAGGAAATGGTTGGGAGTTCCACGCTGCCTCAGCAGAGTGGGACTATGGTAAAGGAATACTGCAGCTACCAGTCTCTGCTCTAATCGAGGAGGTTAAGTGCACCAGTCCGACTGGAAATTACATTAGTAGAGTCATGCGACAAATGTGTAAGGGAGGCAGCACCTGTGTTGAAAACCAGACGAAGGTGGGCGACAAAGAAAGACGTGGAAGTTGCAAAAGCTGCCCTTCGAATCGGTGATATCATGGGGCAAGTTCAGCATGGAAGAAGGGGTCTTGGTCTAAGTTGAACTCCTCCTACATGGCACAGGGCAACCCCAGCTCAACTGAGGAAGCTGGTAGTCAATGAGGTGCAGAAGCAGGAGGAGAGGATAAGGTACATAAAGGCCATTTCCCAGGCCAAGCAGGGAGAATGGATGAAATGGGAGAGTGTGGAACAACGCAAGATCAGCTGGCAAGACCTACTTACAGTAGAACAGAGCAGGATCAGTTTCCTCTTCAGGTCAACATATGATGTTCACCACAGAACATAAACACATTCAGTGGCCAAGAGTTGCATCACACAGTGAGGAACTTATCTGAAGCAGTAGAGAGAAGTAGCAACTGGCTGTGGTTGAGACAGAAAGATTTTAATTTTCTAGGTTGCCTAGTTAATACTACTAATAATAAAAAAATAAATAAAAACCTGCTAAATTAATTTAGTTTATATTTAAAATAATCTTTTATTTGGGTTGTACACCAATGTGTACAATACAGTAGCCTGATTTATTTTGTGTTAGCATACCAGTAGCCTACAGGTTAAAGTAAAAAGAAAGTGTCCCTTTGATTTTACTACGGTACTGTATACCGTGTAAGCCTACTGTATAGATTTGTATTTTTACATGATGTAATGTGTGGCCTACCCAAAACACATCGGTGTTATTTCAGCGCAATGATTTATACAGTTAAAATACAATGAGCACTACAAATGTATGTGTGTGTATTTTTTTAAACCCAACACCACCTAAAAAAACATTGTTGGACCCTTGCATGTGTAGACATTATTCTTTGTGTACCCTCTGCTGCAGCAAACCACAAGTCATCTCCTGCTATTTATTTTAATAATGTTGCAGGACTCTTGCAGTACAGATCTTGCTAAGAAGATGCCACATATATTTAAATTAGTATATTGCAGCTTTTGATTTGAATGTTTTGTTTGGATACCAGTGGCCTGCAGAAACTTCACAAAACTACTTTGGTTACAGGAAAGAAGCCAATGAAGAGGTGGGGACAAGTTTTCCCTCCAATGCAAATGACACAGGAAGTAAATTACATTCTGAAAACATGGCTTGCAAACAGAGATGTCTTTAACCCAGTGTAGTCCTAGATATTATGCTTTTATAAAGTACATGCTTGCTAAAACATGTGCTTCTTTCAAAACTACACATATGAGACCTATATTATGAATGGATGTTTATGGTTCTGGAAAGATTTAATCAACCAATCAATTAAATGATGACAAGTTGCTTTTTTACAAAACAGTGCTGTATCCATTGTGAATGAATCGCTATCTGTGCCAAGAAGATGTTCTTTTAAACAAAGTTCCTGTTCCTTTAGCCATGAGCATTTACAATGAGGAAAATCTGTTTCACCATAAGGGTGTTCCCTTAGGCAAAGTTCTCTTAGGAGGTGTTCCTATACGCGGAAACTTTTTTTTTTATAATGGACTTCCTCAGACATTCAGAAAAATTAAAAAAGCTGAATACCTAAAAATAAGATCAAATACCGTTACATTATTATTTACTGGGGCGCCATTTAAGCAGGGCAGGTAGTGCCCCCCATCCCATTCATGATGTTGCCAGCCTGTGCCGACTTATCCCACAATTAACCAACTCAAGCTTCTGCCTCTTAGCTGCTTAGTTTAAAAAAAAAAAAAAAAACACACACACAAAAACTAAACTTTTTTTATTGATTTATATTAGTGGCAGCTCCCTTCTTCCCCCTCCCCCCTCCCCCATTGAAATCTGAAATGGTGCCCCTGCCTTTAGAACCCCACAGTTAAGCAAGAACTGCAGGCAGTGATAGATGCACACTGTAATGGAAGACATTAAGTCTTAAATAGTTTTTTCTAACTTTGAGTGAAGTCATTGTTTGCTGGTGTAAGAAAAACACACACCACTACCGTGCAAAGGTAGTAAAAATAAAGTATCGTTTATTGTAGTAATAAAATGCAAAGAGAGCAGCTAGTTCTGGTCTCAGTAGGAAGGACACCTGAGCATTGGACACTGGGTTTCACCCCTCATGCACAAGACATGCACAGCATTTGAAGGACAAACAATTTCCATATAAGGTTGTTAATAAGTAGTTTAAATTCTGCATGTGTAGCTCTGATAAATACATTATTATTAAGCAGATAATACGCAGATAAGAATCAAATAGTATACCATGAGAATGGAAGACAGGACGGCATGTCTCCAGTTGTTTTCGTCCTTGCAGGGTATGTTTTTGCCAGTGTTGTGGGTTTCTGTGGAATTCTGTCTCTGCTTATCATATGCCCCTGATATATACCTTTTATTGTGCAGTATACGCTTTATAAAATAATCTTACACTGGACCATTTGTTTTCATTTCTGAAATAAAAGTGTTTGTAGGTGGGCCCTTTGCTACTGATGCTACCTCATAATCATCTGATTGAATACGGCTGACTTGATTGGCTGAGCGTATTTTCGTGAGTGTGTAGAGGTTCATGACAACACCAACCTTGGACCCGTAGAGCTGTGTACGGCTTATAAACAAGAGACACAAAAAGAAAGAAGCATTGAAGTAACTCTGCCGTGACCTTGTTGTTTCTCTTTTTAGAACCTCCCAATTGTACTGCTTATTCACAAGCTGTCAGAGAATGAAGCGGGATGGAGTATTCTTCCAATAATGCCTCGGTAAGTACTTCATGGCTGACAGATATGAAGGAAAATCATTTCCATTACAGAGACAAAAGCCAAAAATACTTGCCTGGTTTTCAATATATTGTATCAGCTTCCACCAGTTAAAGTGGAACTGAGCCATTTTGTAATTACATTTAAATAAAACAGTCAGGCATACTGAACTGTGTAATGGCCACAGTAGCTAACCCTCGGATGTAACCTTGAGAACCTTTGAATTCAGGTACTGAGTGATTTGGTTAAAGATTTCCTTTTTGATGATGAGCTTTTAGAATTTGTGAAGTAGATAACACACCACTGCATCATAATGGATATGTTGAAAATGTGTTCGCTAAAAAGCCTCCTCTACAGATAAAGTTAGTTTGTACTTTCAAAGATGGAAAGAAGCATAATTGTTAATCAAACACAGCAGCAGCTCAACATCCTAGTGTTCTAGTGGACTGTATTTGAGTCACTGCTTCAAATCCAAGCCCTTGGCAGGTGTGGGAGTAGATTGTTCAGATTTGTACCTCTCATCACCAATACAGGACTTGTACTTGATTACTCTTCTTTTACCCAGTTGTTCAACAAATATTCATGAAATACAGTTTCATATTTGATTGCACTATTGGGTGGATGGGTGTCTAGAAAGTCGCTACTGTATCAGGCATATTTTGGATGAGGCACTTATTGTAGCTGTCAATTTTCTATTGTACAACACGGCAGCTATTAATATGTGTTGCTGGCACTGTAGCCAGTATTTTAATATTCATTCAGCATACAGTAGGGAGATAGTGGTGATGAAATAGAAAAGAAAACTAGATCTGGGGGATCCATATGTAATAAATGCCTGCCTATTCTGTTGAATTTTGTGGCAAGTTCAGAAGATAGAATCATCTTCTTGCTTTTTAAACAGTTCCAATTTGTACAGTTCCAAGGGCAGGTGTTTTAAACATTGCCAGCCCTATTGCCCCTGGATCAGACCCTGTTTGTCTCTTGCCAGGGAACTTTCTCAGTATTCTACACTATTCAGCGCCAATTCCGGTACTGGCAATTACATCTTGGAAAAGTTGTTAGCAGTTAATGACTACTTTTAAACTAGTCTCCAGAGATTAAAGGGATTGCAGCTAACATAAAAAAGAACACATAAATCTCACCTTTAATACCTCCTGTCAATAGTTTATTTGGAGTCACCAGCAAGATCTGCAAACAGAGATGTATTAAACCTTGTGTAGTACCAGGCCATGTTTGAAAATGAAAAGGCGTGTTTGCTATAACATGGTTCTGCACATTGCACTGCACATTGAGACCTCTATAGCTAATGGATGTGCATAACAGATAAAACGTATGGACTTATTTTGTTAGTTCCAACCTCAAAAGCCCCTTTCATACTGGCATGCTCTACCTGGGTCCTGACCCGGTGTCATGCGGGTCGGCTATGTGGTTTCACACTGCTTTTGATAAAGCAGGGTTGACCTGAGTGACAGACGCAAGTAAACGATGTGCATATCAATGCCCCGGAAGCAGCTTGTTAAGGACGTTTCTATCCCAGCTTCACTGGATTGAACCGTCGGCCCAAATGTTGATTAGAGCAAATGTTTCTTCATCCCTGCCTCAATCTAGCTCATGCTGTATGGCTTAACAGAATAAACAGAAATGTTCCTTGCAGAAGTGAAACCTTCACGCAGGCGTGGCTGTTTGTTATTGCATCGGCTTACAAACGGCTGTCATGCATTTTGTCTCGCTCAACCTCGGTCAAAGTGTGTCGACCCACATCCTGAGGTGGGTCGCTGGGACTTGGGTTAACCTGGGTAGCCAGGACCCGGGTAGGAGTGCCAGTGTGAAAGGGGCTTAAGTAAACGATGGCCCCATATTCACTAAACTTTAAGGACCTTTTTTACCGTACTTTATTGAGGACTATTTTTTAAGGAACGTTTTGATTAATTCAACCAAGCTTGCAGTTCATTTTATAGGATGTTTACAATCCTAAGTTCAGTTTTAGAGATGGTTTAGTTTATTTTCATTTTTCAAAAGTTTAAACCTGAGAGAAAAGCAGTTAAAAGCCGTTCGTTTTTTTTTTTAATTATAAGGGACTCGGTTGTTGGTTGCAGTGGTGGGCATAGAGGTGACAGAAACGGTAAAGTCGGCAACTAATAACTGGAGGGCTTTAGGGCTTCCTATGCATTTTTTTACACAAAAATAGCCCTCATTCTGCTACAGTGCTACAATCGTGTGAAGATTATTAACTGCAAGTGAGAGACAACAGAGTTTAAGGAACAACATAGACACAGCAAGTGCTAACTCAGCGGTCCTCAAAGTAATTTTGGCACGGGCATAAATTGATCTTACTTGGCTGTTTGCGGGCACGTTGACTATTGCATAGGATCTTATCTTACACACTGCCTTCTCTAAGGTAGTAATTGTGTGTGCTGCGCTTATTCTTTAAATAATTGACATAAAATACACAATGCAAATAGTCACGAAATTCAGTGCTTACTTAGCATATTAACACCCCGCCTCTGCTCACGAATGATTGGACAACTGTTAGATCTTTCACTTTCGATTTGGCTACTCACAACTTCAATTTTTATGCAAATGCCGTGAATGGCCTCTGCTTGCTTATGATTGGACAGCTGCGTAAAACTTGGCAGATATTTGACTCTCCTATTGGTTAAACTTACAGTTAATACCCGCGTTTGAAACAGACACAGTTTATGTCTCACCTAGCTAACTTATGACTGGGCAACCGCAGAGACAATGCAGCTATTCGATTGGTTGATCGTATCCCAAAAGCCATTCAGGATAAAAAGCACTGCCAGAAATGTGTTCACGATCCATAATTTAAGAACAGCTGCAGCAGGCACGAATTTGAGGACCACTATGCTAACTTCACCTGAGGTACGGATACACTGAAGACTTTTTTGTAAAAATGTTTGTTTACAAACCTAGTTTATTTTAAACTATTATTGTATGCACTACATTGCACTCACTCATAAAGAGCACTGGGCCAGGTTGGCTCACCAGGTTCAAATCTTTTGTACTGTATTATTTTGAAGGAACATTTCAAAATATACAGAAAGGATTTATAGGCCAGCTTCCAAATTTTGTTCCTTTCTTCCTATTTCCAGCTTGAAAATACATTGTCTCATTAAACGGTGAAATCTCGCATATATCTTTTTCAGAATGCAATTCCATCATGTTACAGAACATAAAACATAACAAATCAAAAATATCCAAAATTACAAACCACTGCACCTATGTACAGTACCTGCGAAAGCTCAAATTAATTGATTTTAAAAAGATATGTTCTTATGAATATATTAAAAAAAAAACCTGCATATTAGTAAACACTTTACATAAATACAGTGTAACATGGGCCACTTGATTAAATGTACATTATACTATTTGCAATGCAGCATTGTACCAATAAGACTGATATTAAAATAATCAAGTCTCCTATTTCTTTTTTCCATGTGATCAAGAGCTGAGAATAAACAGCGCAAGATGGTGTTTCTCCCAAGTAATGTAGCAGGCTACCACAATTATACAAAGTATTGCCTGGGACTAGGATTTTGGTGAAATACATTTAAAAAAAAAAAAAAAAAAAAAAATTGCAACACAAGCTTCAGTTGTGCTTCCAACCTACCGTTGCCTACCACTGCTAACACCACTGGTTGGTTGGGTTTATCTTTTGTCTGGTTGAGCGATGTTCTCCTTTTTTTTTTTTGGTTATGTTCCTTATTGGCGGCACTAAAAGCAAACATGTGGGGGGGTTTGCTAATGTAGGGACCTGATTGTGCATCATTTAAAAAAAAAATGTGCAGCTTTACAAAGCCTTTTCGATTTAATACAACTGTTTTTTTTTTTTTGTTTTTTTTTTTTACATTTTCTACCAGCTTGTCTGATACCTATGGAAGAAATTCATCATGGATTTTCTTCTTCGAAGAGGAAACCACAGTAAAGATTCCTAAACTTTTGGAGACCTTGAGGAGGTTTGACAAGGATCAGGTACATTCAATGACTAACATATTTTCTTTCCTGTTTAAAATCCACATTTGATGATTCTCTGCTGTCGTTTCTGCTTTCATTGTTAGCCTTTCAAACTTAACTATTTATGAAAAAAATATTCAGAAGTGAAATGAACTAGTATAGTGCCATTATACTTCCCCGCCTCACTATCGAAAAGTAAGAATCAATTTTTGCTGGAATAGTTAGTAAGCATGGCAAATAATGATCGAAGCAGGAAAAAAGAAGCCTTCTGATCTCAAATTAGGCTATTAACTGATAAAATATTAAACGTGGAGAAGTTCTGCTCATGTAAACTCTTTCAAATGGGAACTTTGCTGTTCTTTTTTTCAATAATCATTTCTTTAAATCAGTAATCATTTCCTGGCAGCTGTTTAAAACCTTTGTCTTTTTTCATTTGAAATGAAATCGGTTTCAGTCGGTTTTTATGCTCACAAGTTCAGTGATTCTGACATGACCTCATCCTGTAGAATCATACTTGCCTGTTCCTTTTGAGGAACTGTCTGCTGTTTTTCAATCTGTTTATAGCCTCTTCAGCATAATACATACAGTGTTATGCACTAAAAAGAGGGTATACAGTCACTATGAAATTGTGAAAAAATGTAAAATTTGGTTTTCTTTAAAAGCAAATGTTGAGCTACTTTGTAATTGCAATATGCCACTCCTGTTTGTGCACTGGTGTCCCAAATTATAAACTGTGCTGGTATTACTAACATCATTTGGCCAAAACTATGTATTTAATTTGTCAGTACAACCAAAACCACATTCAACAAAAATACCACTGGTTTCGGTCACTATAGTATACCATCTTATGTGACTACACATTTAGATGTACACAAAATCTGCAACCGGAAAATGTTGCTGGATAATTAAAAGGTGTTTTTTTTTTTTTTTCAATGTAGGAGTGGTTTCTGGGGAAACCATTGCATGACGAAGAATCAACAATCATTCACCACTACGCCTTTGCTGACAACCCTACTGTTTTTAAGTACCCTGATTTTGCAGCTGGATGGGCCCTGAGCATGCCACTCATAAACAGGTAGGGATACAAATGCCATCAACTGAATAGAAATGAGCTCATTTTAGAACGGATGAAGGTTGTAAAATATCTCAATATCTTTGTTTTGTTTTTTTTATGAGCGACATACCAAGAAGGGTAGGTAAATTCCTGGTTTGTCACTCATAAAAATTAAACTGCTCTGCAGGACCATTATCACCAATGGGAATGGAATGGGAACTATCAATTAGCATCCGGTCATTAGTAACACTTACTTAATATCAGAAACTATTTCCTCAATTTCAAATGTTAGTGTGAATTGAATTTATTACAGCGGTCTAAACATAATGGCTTTGCAGCATGTGCATTAATGTTGTAAAGTTGTTGTTGGTAGCTCCAGGGCAACAGTGGAAAGATTCACTTCAAAGTGAGTAATAAGTTTGCGGACCTTTTCAGTTTTGCCCTTCTGCATTTAGTAAAGATTATTCAGATGTTGCCCATTTTAAAATGTCACTTCATTAAGGCTGAGTTTAGTGAAATGCAGTGCAGTGCCATAATGCAAACTTGCTTAGCAAGAACAGCGTTGCTTTCCAAGTGCGTTGAGTGTATTTGCATTTAGATTACAATGTAGAATGTATTCTTTAATGTTTGTAGGTGTATGCATCCAAGTAAAATATTAACTTATGTCCCATGGGCTTTTCTGGGGCTAACTAAAATATGAAAGCTTAATTGGGTGAGTTTCTTAATCCCTTTGGCTCCAGTCATTGCTGGTACTCATCAGATTTCAGTTCACATTCTGTGCATGGTGCCTTTAAACTGTTATGCGCTTCAGCTTTGGAATTTTCTTCCCACCATAATTAAGGGTAATTAGTGTAACCTTATATTTAAGGTTCAGACAAAGACATGTTTCTTTTATTTGCCTTTGTTTAAATGCTACAGAATATAACAACCTATTTACTGGGGCTGTTTTGTTAAACATGGGAGAGGTGTAACCAAGTTTTTATCGGGTGGAAAGACACTCCCATTGCTAGTACATATACAGTAAACTCGCAACACAATTTTGAGTGCATGCCATTCCTTTACCTTGATTGCACATGTGCTAACCAGGGTATGTACGCCTCTGGTGTCTTCAGATGTGTAATAACAAATGTCAAATTATGCTTTGAAAATAAGACAGTAATTACATAGTGACAGGTCTAATATGAGCTTGTTGTGAAAATGGCACCACTACAACTGCTCAAATCAGAGAAACCGATTAAAAGTTGGTTGGGTTGTCTTTATACTCCAAAACGTTTCTGAAACAATAACACTTTTAATATGAATAATAAAACAGCCATCTGAATCACAGAGCTGAGTTGTTTTATTTCTTGTTTGTTAACTTTGTTGGGTACATTTTTCTTTATGGAATAAAGATCTTTAAGAATCTACAATGTGTGCAATGTATGCTTGAATTACACTCAATGAACATAAAATAAGTAATTACCTTCTGTGTTCTTTTGGGAGAGACAGTTTTTTGGTGGAGTGCTGGGGTGTTTAATTTGTGTTTCTCTGTTAAGATCCAAAATAGTTACGTCACGGTTGTTTTACTAAATAAAGAATCAGATTTGCAACGTTTTTTTTTTATTTTTTTATATAAATTATGAAACATAGATTTCTGTATGCAGTTTATTTGTTTTGTAACATTTTATACTTATCTTTCAGTAGAGCAAAATCCTAAAATCTAAGTAGTATTTCAGGATACACATTAATGAGTAAATATATATCGCTTCAGGCAATTTCCATGTTTTTTTCTGTTTGGTTGTTACTGAAGTGTGGCTTCCTGTCGATATTTTCCGCTTCAGTTTGCAGTTGTTGCATTACATGATTAAAAAAGAGGACGGTTGAGGTTGCTTCCACTTCCATGTAAACACAGCCAGGCAGTAATCAGCAGAAGTGTTTGTGTCTTACTTTTTTTTTTTATTACTCTAGCGGTCAAATTAGGACCCTGGTTTTACCTTACAATCGACAAAGAACAAACTGATATCCACTCTTTATATCCCATAATAATTGTGTGAGGTCACCATGGAGATTAGCTTGAGATTGTTCAGGATCCTTACTAGTTCATTCTCATCTCCAGAATGTGAGGTAGAGAATAACATTGTCTTTATCATGATGCCAGACACAAACTGGAAGGATAAAGAAAATGTCTAATTAGCAAGAACTAATTAGCAAGAAGTCATGCATATATTTTGAGCCTAAAAATATATATTTTTTTGTCTTTTTCTTTAAGCCTTCAATTTAGAGTTCCCAGATATTTCATCCCATATTTCCTTTCAAATTATTTAGAATGTCTAATTCGCTCCTTCACCACAGCAATTTCCCACAACAGCTCAGAACTGAAGGTCAGTGGGTTTTGTCTGATCCCTCGACCAAGCCAACTGCCTATATTCAGAAGCTCGAGAATGGATCTTTTTTTTTTTCAAATACCCCAAATAGCGGCAGTCTTAGACTACCTTACCTAAATTACTATTAGGTGGTCCAAGATTAGTGCTAATCGGGGTCTATGAAACCAGCCCTAACTGAATGAGTTTGGTAGACTCACTCGCTTCTTTTTGACTGTCAACTGAGTCAGTCATATATATGAAAAGTTAAGTGATCTATTTGTTATACAATAGTGTAAGTATAGACACATGCTTTAATGATGTAGATACTATTTAGAAGAAAGTTGATAAACACTCCTACAGTATAACAAAAAAGATAAATCAATAAATAATACAATAGTCTATGGTAGCAGCCACACATATTGATATGCTCATCTCATGAAGGCCCAATCGCCTTTGCATAATGTGCTTTGAATTTCTGTAGGCATTTGTTTTTACTTATCCCACACTGTAATAACATCTTAGATCATTTATGTTATTGAGCACATATTGAACTGTACCTGTATGGAGTTTTTTACATTATTATTTCAAGCGTTGTCTGTAATTTAAGTCTTAATCTTGCAGGCTTGCAAAGAAAGTGAAAGATGAACCACTTAAATCAGATTTTACCATTGACTTGAAACATGAGGTAAGTAAACCAATATTCAGACAATGTGCATCTTTGATTAATTTTGATATGGATTTTAATTTAATATAGTTGTGTTTTAACATCTTCTAATTACCTTTAATTATTATTGATAGTGTTGAATAAGGTAGCAGTGTTAGATTGTATGTTCCTTTAAACTGAAAGCTAATCTACCCTATTTAGCAGTGGTTTGACCTTTCACTTTTGATATGCTGTCTTTCCAGTTGGTACGCTGCTGTTTCCTATGATTTTCTCATTTCATTTCTATGACTGGTGTTGCCCAGTTTCATTGCCACATAGGTTTATCCAGCCAGCAGTTCTTTTAAAACATATCTGTTTTACTTCATGTACAGACTATCCCGTTATATTCCATTCCAGTAACATTATGCCCCCAGGCAGTGCTTTGCTTTTGTTCACAAAAATAATTTCTAGTTAATTACTAATTCAAGTTAGTAATTGTTATATAATATGTGCACAGTAAGTGAATGCAGTAACCATTAATCTTGCGTTTTTCCTTGTAGATCACATTATCTCATAGCTCATCTCTAAAGTCATATACAACAGCACAAATACTTTACACAGCAGCTCTACGGGTAGACTGCAATAATAGGGAAAATGTCAAAATTATACAGTAGATGTATTCAGGACATATAAAAGGTAACTATAGACATGTACTCTGACTCTGTATGGAAGTGCCTATTTAAAGATACTGGGAATTGCATTAGATTACATAAGTATCATATAACACTACATCACTGTTTCCTTGGTTTCTACATTTGATGAAAATAATCTGCCTCTAATCACATACTCAATCAAAATGTTCCTATAAAGAGCCCTTTGCCTAGGCCTGCTTGTCGTTTATTTGGTCATCTTCCCCTGCCTCCACTCCACCTTGTCCAGGGTGCTTCTTGCTGCCCACTGGCCATAGCTGTCATAAATATTACATCACAGTTTAGCCAGCTCACAAGAGGGGGTAACGTCACCCAAAAGCCACTTGCCCTGCTGCTGGCAATAACTGTCATTGTTAGATTCCATTTAATTTCCTAAACTTTTAAACTTCAGGAGTATATAAAGCAGGAATTTTTGAAACCAATCAAAAAAGCTATCATGAGAATCCCACCATTATGGTAGAATGCAGTTACTTTTTTAAAATGCACAGCAACGTTAATGTGGATGAGACTACATGTGTACAGCATTTATGTGTACATGGAAAAGAATAGATGTGGAGAATAAATAATCTTGCATAGTCACATTGTAAATGACTTACAACCAGCATCTCATTTCAGATGCCAACGTCATATTTTCAATGTTATGGAACCTCCTAGGGTAAACTGCTGTCATGTGACTTTTTTGGTTTTCAAACAATAAAAGACCTACCACATTGAGATACAGTACTGACGTCACAGAACTTGAGGGCAATTCCACTCCTTGCCTTTGTTCCAACCCTGTTCTAAATTGTTTAATTGAACCAATTAAACCTCCATCCATACACTGAAGTAGTTAATTATCTTATTTTACCTGTTAAACCTAAAGGGGAGTGGCTCTCCAGGACTGTGATTGGCCACCCCTGTGGTTTGGTAGATCAGGTATAACCATGGTTATAGTATGAGAAAAAGAAATCCCTTTGTCACAGTGGCTTTATTAATTTTACACACCACACACAATGCTATATAAGCATTATTTTTACATAGATTTTGTAACTTCTGAGCAAACCATGGGGAAGAGCCATACCTCTTCAGAAACACACTCAGCTATCGCTGCACTTCATAAGAGAGGTTTTAGCAGTCATTGGATAGCCAACATATGTTTTGCCAGCCAAAGTGCAGTGTCTGGGATCATCCAGAAATATTAAATATAAAGACTGGAAGCTGTAAAACTGTCCCCAGGTCTGGATGCCCACAAGTCAGCACTGTATGCCAGGATCGTTTGAGAGATAGGACGTCCAGTAGTGTCGACTTACTGCGACGTCTGTGCGCACCGTGAGATAGTGTCCCTTGGAGAATGGTCTGATGTAAGGGAGTCCTGCTAAGAAGCTACTTTTGTCGTACATACAGTGACAGGACCAAAGGTGACTGGGCCAAAGTACTTTTCTCTGAGTCCCCCTTCAGCTGTTTTGGAAACCCAGGTGGATTAAGGGTCCGAAGGCGCAAAGGAGAAAGATACAAGCCAGTGTACCATCCTAATGACGAAGCATCTGGAAGCTGCCCATATCTTGGGATGCTTTTCTGGCAAAGGCACAGGATTCCTGCACATTCTACCCAAGGGGACATCTATGAACAAGAACCTGAAAACAATTCAAGAGCACCGCCTCAGTACGGCTTAAAACCATTTTTCATTTCTACTTACAAGGTGACGGAGCCCCTTGCCATCAAGCCAAACAAGTAAAGAAATGGTTAGAAGACAACAGTACCACGCCACTTCAGTTCTGATGGATCTCAATCCTATTGGGTTCTGACAGGACAGGAAATCAGGAAAAGTTAATCATGCAACCGAAATGAACTGGAATCAAGTGTAAAGGCTGCATGGAGGAATCTAAAGGATAACTGGACCCTTCAGTACCTCACTGAGTCCATGCCTGAGAGGATTACATAAGTCTTAAAACACAACGGAGTGCACTGCAAATATTAAGTACTATTAATCCGTTAGACTTTTGCGATGTAATTTTGTAGTTTCTTTGGTTTTATGATGTTAAGTTAAAGATCTAAATTATGTGCATATCATTTTTTTTTCTTCAAATTATGTATCCAAAAATTCTTGGGGGATGCATTTGTATTGAGCATATGATTTCAGTCAGTTGTAACTTTTGTTTTTTTGTCTGCAGTTAACTCTAATTATTCATTGTATTACCAGTAATAATAGAAAATAAAAATATCCAAATTAGGTTAGATATTACACTCCTAAAATCAGGGGAAATTACTTTGTAAATGAGCAGAAGTGTCAAGTGGATTGTGTTTAAAAAGTAGGACAAAAATTCATGCTAATATTAACTTGAATTTTCCCTTGGTGTTTTGGTCACATTTCTAATTAGACGGAACCTATTAGAATGCTTGAGGTAATTAAACTGAGTTCAGAATCTTGCTACCTAGAAAATTGCATTGCCACTTTACAGCCAAGCTATAGATAGTTTTAATTAAAAGCTTCATATAGACAGGTTCTGCAGAAATCTGACCTGGTAGATATTAAACTGAGATTTTCATAATTTTAATATGAGCATATATTACAGGGAGTTAAAAGGTTAGTTAAAACTGTAGTGCAGTAGAACCTCAGAGTACGAACCCCTTGGGAATGTATGTTGTTCTTAACTCTGAAAATTAGTTTTCAGTGGTTTTAATAAATGTGTACACCTGCTATCTACACCCTCAATCTGGAAAATAATACAAGTATAAAGCGCAGTAATGCAATACTCATATTGTATGGTTCTAAAGTCTTTCGAACAGTACTAAAATGGAAAAGGTTACATTGAAGTTACCACTGAAATTGTATCTGTAGCAAAAACACAGATTTAAATGTCCAGGAAAATCCAGGTTAACGTTGTGCTTGTTCTAAACAAAATGCATTTGTGCAGCTTGCTCGTTCATTCAGCTTCCTTTTGGCTAGAAAAAGTAAAATTGCACTTTTACATTTTTTTTATTTTTTATTTAGTGGTCGGCAATTATTTTTATTGTTTTCTCCCCAATTTAGTAATGTCCAATTATTTTTAAGCTCAGCCCACCGCTACTACCGCTGCGCTGACTCAGGAGGGGTGTGCCGTCAGCTGCCTGCTTCTTTACACACTGCAGACTCACAATGCAGCCACCCATAGCTACAGTGTCGGAGGACAACGCAGCCCTGGGCAGCTTACAGGCAAGCCCGCGGGCGCCCGGCCAGACCACAGGGGTCGCTGGTGCATGGTGAGCCCAGGACACCTTGGCCAACCTAGCCCTCCTCGAGCGCCACCCCCTGGGAGCTCCCGTCCTCGGTTGGCAAAGCCTGGACTCTAACTGGCAACGTCCAGAGTATAGGATGCATCCTGCACTCCACGCAGAGCGCCTTTAGTGGTTGCACCACTCGGGAGCCCCCCCAAATTGCACATACTTGCTTTGAAATCTGCCTCACCTTTCTGAATGCATTTGTTGGCACAGTAAATTTGCCTTCTCCAGGACCAGCCCGTCGCTTATGTAGGAACACCTATCTGGTTTCATTGAACGCATTATTGAATGATTGAAAGTGTGTGTTTGGTAGAACGTCAGTTTGGTGTTCGGAACTCTGGGCTTCTTTTGTACCTTATAAGTAGACTGTAAATGTGTCCTGTTACTTAGTTGTCTGATTTCCCAAGCCTGTCACATGCCAGGATTAGGGACTAGACTAGGCAAACCAAGCTGGTTTGGCATACAAAGAGATGGACATATGCATCCATATACCCCCAGGTTTGGCTACACATAATAACTTGTGCTAAATTATGTCCTAACCAAGTTTAATCACAATTGAATATGATAAGATCTTATATCGATATATGTAAAAATGTGTGTGGCATAAAACGAATCCAGCACTCAAATATACCATTAATTGATAATACTTTTAAATGTAGCCCCAAATAGTTTGTAACTGAATGTTTTACATTTTATTAGGCATAACTGCTGCAACACTCTTTGGAAAGGATTACTTGTAGAATACATTGTAGTGTTAAAAAACATTCAGGTCTGTATAGGTCCACTGCTTGAAGCCACCAGACAGTATTTTGAAAGCTGCTGATTGGTCTTGTTAATGTAATCGCACACAAATGGGTATTTGAACAATAACTATAAAATCTGACTTTTCAACCGCAAATTTTGGTACCAAGTCCTGTAGAATATTAGAGGCAAGGCTTGTTCGGTGAAGTTTCTTCTTTATGACAATATCAGAGATTACTGAAGCTGCAGTAAATATGGTAAAGAAATAGAAGGATGCAGTCACAGAATGCCCACCTTTGACTCTAGAGTAGGTAGTGGACTGAAATGTTGTGATGATTTGACATTCATTTATGTAAGTGTTTCAAGGAAAGCTGCAAGCTTATTCCTTTCCCTTCCTCTGAAGAGTAACACATTACTAGAATGATTAAGAGTATGTCGGGGATTCCTTAATCACAAATTGGAAATGCACCCATGATCTTTAGGACGCTTACAGGAAACTAACGGATGTTGCAAAATAAAATGATATTTATATTTTTATTTTGACAAGTTTAGATATATTTTTTGAAAACTTCCTCTTCTGTATGTCTGTTTTTAGGAAGTATATGAATATTATTTTACAATGAGAGAGTCCTTATAAAAGTTCAGGACTGATGGGGGATATTCAAGACTTAATCTTGTCATGACTAGGCTGCCAAACATTTTCATGGTACAAAGATTGTTCACAAATTACAGTATTTGTTTGTTCAGTTTATAAGGTGGTGTTACAATACAGCCTGCCAGTCTGCCTGGCTTGTTTCATTTTAATGCCCCGTTCATTTTTCAAAAGCATCTTGCTTTTTTCTTTCTCAATTATAATTTGCAGATGCTAACTTTATCCCCTAGCACTGGTAACTCAGCTCGGTCTCTAAGAAGTGAACAATTCAGCACATCAAAAGTAAACATTGCCACTGAATATGATAAAAGCTAGCAGCAGTTAAAATAAATCCTTTGTTTTTTTTTTGCTTAATAAATGATTGAATACACATAAGAGAAATGTTTAAATTTGAATACCGATAGAAATATATTTTTTTCAGGCAGATGGGTAGAAACATACAGTATGAAAGATGCAAGCACAATTAATTGGGCTAAGGTTCTAAAAGAGAATGATGAGGAATAAAGAATTAAGCCTATCAGTGAAAACTGATCAAGAAACATGCCCCATTGTATTTTTTGAAAAATTGCTTTTTGATCAGCAGTACAAATTTCTATTTAAAGGAAACTAAAAACTTTTTGCACATCTCTAATTTGTACCTTTTGTACCTCAGAATAAATGTTTGCATAGTCATTCACATAAATGCATTTTAATTAAATTGTGTGCGTAATTGCAAGGAATATATTTAGATGTATTCTTTTATTAGTTGGAGCACTGTTTTTCTTCAGCCCTTTGAATCCTTTGTCGATTTTTTTCACAAATGAATTCCCTTGGCCATATAGAGAAAAGGACGGTAAACTTCAAATCACAGACGTGTTTTTATCAAATTCACGGCTGACTTCCCTTAACATAAAAAAAAAAAGATACCAGAAGTGTACTTCAATTACACTACAACTACTATATGTATATTAAGAATTACTAACTACAGCGATTACATAAAGCGTTAGTTCCCTTTCAAGAATTACTAAATGTAACCGTTACCACATGGCTATTTACCTCCCAAAGACCCGAAACCTGAACAAGATATACGAAAGCTGCTCACCGAGCCTGTGGCACAGTGCAAATGGGGGATGGCACCAAAGGCATGGCAATTTCGTGGGCTTTGTTCCAGGGTGCATCTGTCAAGCACATATGCAATACAGAGGTGTGGGCTACCCCCCATACCGTCACTAGATTCTACAGGCTGAATATCATGGATCTTCAAGACCCTGGCTTTGGAACTAGTGTTAAGGATGGCTTTCCAGTCGACCCTTACAACACAGGCAGAGAGGTGAGTTTCTCCCTCAATTTTTCACCCTGGCTACCTGTTACTTGGGTTCCGTGTGGTAAAGCACAGGGCAGCCTCTCGGCTTAGCCTTGTAGCATTCTTGTCATTCTGCAGTCTTGCGATGGCTTTGGTACACTCACCCATATGCTAATAGTTGCATTTTGTACTTGAAAGGGAACATTATGTTATCATAACCCTGGTTCCCTGAAATACAAATGTCCTCTTGTACCCTTGGGGGTGGGGGCATGACTGCGCCACAGGCTCACTGAGCAGCTTTGGTATATCTTATTCAGGTTTGGGGTCTCAGGGAGGTAAATACCCATGCGGTAATGGTTACATTTCTATTTCAGGGAACCAGGGTTATGATAATAACCTAACATGCTATACAATGTTGTGCTTTAGCCTCCCTCATCAAGCACTGTCATCCATTTGTTCACAACAAGTCTGTTAGATACAGTTCAGATCATGCCCTTGGGCACAAGCAGTACCTGTACATTTTTTTTTTTTTGGGGGGGGGGGGGGGGGTTGTATTGTGTTCTGTTTCTTCACCCATCCCCACAGTGTCTTGCATGTATTCACACCTGCTGCTCCTGTGCTCTTTTCTCTAAGTCATCTTTCATTAGCTTTAACTGTCTCTTTTTCTTTGGCTCATTGTGGGAGGCTGTGTGGGTGGTTCACTGACAACACGGGAGCCAGCAAGAGTGTTTGAGACGCCGCACAGGTGCATTGGATTTATTCTACACACACGCGTTGTTAACAGGATACCAGCAATGGTAATTGTGGATACCCTTAGGGTTGCTACCAGCAACGGTAACCCCCTGAGGTACTGCATGTGCCGAAATAGTAATCCATAATCAAAAGAATAAATCAAAACAGAAACCCCTCACTGTAAATAAAACTACAAAGGACAGTGTTACTATATGCAGGGTCTTGCCAACTCCGCTAACCTGCAAGGCATGAGATCTAAGGACGTTCTCCTGTTCCCTCAATACTTTATTAAGGTGCCCGGATTCCCTCTGAGCTGAACTAAATACAGTGGCTCTCAAAAGTATTCACCCCCCTTGGATTTTTCCACATTTTATTGTGTTATAACATGGAATCAAAATGGATTTAATTAGGAGTTTTTGCCACTGATCAACACAAAAAAAGTCCATAATGTCAAAGTGAAAGATAAATTCTACAAATTGTTTTAAATTAATTACAAAGACAAAACAGAAAATAACTGATTGCATAAGTATTCACCCTCTTGCCCTCTTGAGTCAATATTTGGTAGAGGCACCTTTGGCAGCAATTACAGCCATGAGTCTATTTGGATAAGTCTTTACCAGCTTTGCACATCTGGACACTGCAATTTTTGCCCATTCTTCTTTGCAAAATTGCTCAAGCTCCGTCAAGTTGGATGGGGACCTTTGGTGAACAGCAATTTTCAACTCTTTCCACATATTCTCAATTGGATTGAGGTCCGGGCTTTGACTGGGCCACTCCAGGACATTGACCTTTTTATTTTTAAGCCACTCCAGTGTGGCTTTGGCTGTATGTTTGTGGTCATTGTCCTTCTGGAAGATGAATCTTCTCCCAAGTCCCAGGTCTCTTGCAGACTTCAGCAGGTTTTCCTCCAGGATTTCTCTGTACTTTGCTGTATCCATTTTGCGCTCTATCTTCGCAAGCTTTCCAGGCCCTGATGCAGAGAAGCATCCCTATAGCATGTTTCTGCCACCACCATGCTTCACGGTAGGGATGGTGTTCTCAAAGGATGATGTGCGGTGTTAGGCTTGCGCCAAACATAGCGCTTAGTGTTGAGGCCAAAAAGCTCTACTTTGGTCTCATCAGACCATAGAATCTTCTTCCAGTTGGTCTCGGAGTCTCCCACATGCCTTCTGGCAAACTCTAGCCGAGATTTGATGTGAGTTTTTTTTAACAATGGCTTTCTTTTTGCCACTCTTCCATAAAGGCCAGTTTTGTGAAGCATTAGGGCTACTGTTGCCATATGCACAGTGTCAGACGTGGAAGACTGTAACTCCTTTAGAGTTGCTGTAGGTCTCTTGGTGGCCTCCCTGACTAGTGCCCTTCTCACCAGGATACTCAGTTTTTGAGGGTGCCCTGTTCTAGACAGATTTACAGTTGTTCCATATTCTCTCCATTTCTTAATAATGGACTTTACTGTGCTCTGGGGGATATTCAGTGCCTTGGAAATGTTCTTATATCCTACCCCTGATTGGTGCTTTTGATGTAGTTTTTGTTAAGAATTGTACTAACCAACTGTGGGACCTCCCAGAGACAGGTGTATTTAACCTGAAATCATGTGAAACACCTTAATTGCACACAGGTGGACTCCGTTCAACTAATTATGTGACTTCTAAAGACAGAGCTTATTTAGGTGTGTCATAGTAAAGGGGGTGAATACTTATTCAATCAATTATTTTGTGTTTTATATTTGTAATTAATTTATCTTATTTTTCACTTTGACATTATGGACTTTTTTGTGTTGATAGTGGCAAAAACTCCTAATTAAATCCATTTTGATTCCATGTTATAACACAATAAAATGTGGAAAAGTCCAAGGTGGGTGAATACTTTTGAGAGCCACTGTAATGTTCCAGTGACTGTACTTCACCAGTAGGGGTACGTAAGCAAACTTAAACAGTGCGGCTGCCTTCTTGAGCTGTCTCCGCTGCCTTTTCTTGCTCTCCACTGCCGCCTGCTGCTGTAACTGGAAAAGGCAGCCTTGTTTTTTACTCAGAGTAGCCGATAGCCAGCACAGATCACACACTTCTGAATTAATTTCAAATCTCAGGTCATTCTATTCCTGCTTTTCTTCCATTACTGCGTATTCCTCCCACCCTTAATTTATCCTTTACTTGCTGCGCTTCATTCACTAGAGAATATATTTTTTTGTGTATGAAAACCCTTGACAAAGGTGATGTGCAAACTGGCCATACAGGCAGAACCTTGAATTTACTGTTATAAAACCATGGTGAAATGTCTCATATATAGTGACTTAGAAAACAACCATGACTGACCACTTAGTATATAACTTAGCTTTAAATATCCTAAAATGAAAGCATAGGAAACATACCTGTGTAGTGTTGGATCCCAGGAACACACGCTGATGTGCACTGTATGTAAATGTGTCCTCCTTGTTTCAGATTGCACTTTATATCTGGGAGAGTGGCAACGGTCCTTCCCTAACTCCAGTGCAGGAACTGTGCACCAAAGAAGAAGGTTCTCCCACTGCAAAAGACTGTGCGACTACGTTGAATACAGACCTCCCTTTCTGTGTAGGCATGCTGACATACTTTGTACAGTGAGAGTTATTGTTCTGTATATCACATCTTCAGATATTTCTACATCCAGAAGAGGGTTCCACATTAACAAAATGTTGAAGCTAGAGTTTTAGAATGAACAGTACTATTTTCTTTTCTCGAGAGTGGCTCACGAAGAAGCCAACAAATAGTTTAGAATTTTGGAACAAGCAATGGTCAACACAGTGGCACAATACAAAGGCAATACTGAAAGTTGTATTCTTTTATTTTCTTTAATAATTATTATTTATTTGGAAACCCTTGATAAGAATTAAACTAAATTAAAAACATTAATGTTACAGTTTAAAATGCCATTTGAGTTAATTTCTGTCTCATTTTAAAAATGACTCTTTCAGTCATTCTAGATGGTTCTGTGTGCTGCTGTAGTATTAATTAAGAATCTCCTGTCAGGTTTCTGTGTCCATCATTGCCTATAATAATAATAATAATAATAATAATAATAATTTATTAGCAGACGCCCTTATCCAGGGCAACTTACAGTTGTTACAAAATATCACAGTACAAAGTATTGCAGTATAAAATATCACATTATAAAATATCACATTACAGAATATCACAATGCAGATAAGAGCAGTCATGAAAGTACAATAAGATTAATTCAAGTAAGATTAAAATAAATAATACAATAAATTGTAAGAGTGAGTTTGACTAAGAGCAGTTCAAACTTATAGTAAATACTTGCTTATATAAGTAATTCATGCTTTCAGTTTAATTACCCATGATTTCAGCATGAAAAATGTTATTTGTACAGTGGGAACAGTTAGCACAGGTAATTACTAAGCAGTGATAAACAGGCAACACAAGAGAAGTATTGTTGAAATTCAAAGCAGAAGAACCACAGAAGTGTTGCAGAGAGCATACAAGTGTGCAAGAAAGGTGCAAACCCCATTCATTTAGCATGGGAATCTGTTTTCAAGAAAAACAGAAATTCTGCCTCCAGCACCTTTCCAAAATTCATGATAGAAAATGACACAAACTTCATTTCTGTAGCTTTACTTACCTTGTTTCAAAGTTATTTTCACAATGTCTGCTCTAGTTACCTGTTTGACAATGTGGGCAACAATCCTTACACTGTCAGTGCACTAGAGCGGACATTTTGAAAAGAAACAGTCTTTAAAGTTTTAAGTGTAAATAGCTGTCAGGATGTTAACAATGAAAAGAGAAATGACAAGTACTTTATTTAAACAGCTGTAGCTCCACATGGGGACGTGCAACGCTATTTTTTTGGGAACCCCGCTACTTACTTTTTAATATAAACTGGGGATGTTTGATTTTTTTTATAATTTTGGGCCCTTTATTGATTATTTCAACAACAGTAGCCCTTATATCCACTGCTATTTAGAGTAACTGAATATACTCTGTTTTCATCATCAGACATTGCAAATCCATTTACTGTACTCCCAAATCACACACATAATCCAGACATAATTGATTAAAACACAGGTGTTAGATACTGCTGTTTTCCAACTAGGCAGGACTACAGTACACACAGTACATTCTATTCCTCTTGCTGTGTCGTTCACTTCTTTATAATTCAGATCATTTCTTGGGTTGTTTTATATGTTCTTACTTATAGATCATTTTGTAAGACCCCTAATAAGTTTCAATTTTGAATCAATGATTTACCCTTAATATTGTAGGGGGATCCTGTTGACAAAAGGGACATCTTTATTGCAGTAAAAACTTGCAGAAAATTTCACAAGGAAAGAAGTAAGTAGTTAATAATTTTGCACTTGAATATTGAGGTTAATTAAAAAATTAAAAGCATGTGGTGCCGGGGGGGGGGGGGGGTTAGCAGATTTACTCCACTGCAGCTGCCCACTTTCTAAGTATCTTGGTATCACTGTACTGTCTACTCCTGGAATATGTTTAAATTATTTTAACAAGCCAGCTGTCTCACAAGTACATGTTATCCATTTACTACCATTGCAGAATGATTGGCTTGGGTATTATTTCTACCACTCATAGCTTTTCAGGGATATAAGCAGTCCAAGTGGGGTAGAACAGACAACAAATGCCATAGTAGTGCTTGTACTGGGTGAGACACTTGTTTTCGCAAAGTTTTTGTTATTTAGTTCTTGGTAAGGAAGTGGTTCAAAGGATATGCTCTGTACCTTCAAATGATGTGTTTTTATGATGTTTAATATTGATCTGAGTGGTTCTTATTGCAATTAATACAATATTTTGTTTTTTGTATTATTTATTTTTGTATTGGTAAGTCATTGTTAAGATGCTTTCACCTGAGCTCAGGAGCTGCTCTTCAGTTTTGCTGTCAGACAGAAACATGGGTAATGTAAGCTAGATCAGCCAAAGTGTCTTTATATCATTGAACTCCAGCACTATCCTTGTCAATTTATAAAAGTAAACTTAGTCCAGCATGGCAGGTCATTCGACAGTGCTGGTTCTTTCTGCTATAAAGGTAGTTTGATATAGCGTTACAGATTTATATGGACTGTATCAGTTTATTCAAACATCTAGGTAAGGAGACAGTAAAAAAAAAAATACAATAAAAATAAAATTAATTTTGAAGCTAGACATGAGTATAAATTAGAGCAAGCAACACATGAAAACTGGTTAACCATAAAATATGAAATAATATTCTAGAGTACATGTCGAAACAGTACAATTGTAAATAGTATAGTAGATTAGAAAACAATTGTGTACCATCAGACGATCGGCCTCTAGCTCTACCGGGTTTCTACCAGGCCGCAGATATGCTCACAGCATTAACTGAATGTAATAATGCTCCATTCAGATATCTCGCACTGTCTAAACCTATAAGCAGCTCTGACACGTAAAATATTTTTTTTTGTTAAATACAGTTATATTGAGTTTCTTTTATGTGTGATATTTATGAACATTTTCGTCTAAAACCTTTCTCAGCGGAAGGGTACCTGATGAATCAGTTCAAGGTAAATCAAGGTTTTAAAATGTTGTTTCAAAGATAATAATGAGGAAACTTGTTTTCTAATAGCAGTAGTGCTGTCACCTTTTGCTCGGGATGCATAACTTCAGTTGGGGTCCTACCACACGGTAGTGCCTTCATGGACGGGCACTATCGCTTAACTGTTCCAAATGGCATACTTTAGTAAACTATATTGTTTTGGCCTTGACTATATAATACTATAGTATTGATTTCAGTATGGGCTGAGATCATCACAGAAGCATATATAAAAGAGAATGTAATTATGATATGAACGTTAATGTGACGCTAATAATATCCCTAATGAGGTGTCAAATTACACTGGAATATAAATTCACAGAGTCTGACTTACTGCAGGTCAAAGAAAATGAGGCTAACGGAAAGGTCACTGATCAGTGTTCATTAAATGGAATGGTATGGGACAGCATAGATTTTTTTTTCAGGTTGACAATCTCGTCAAAGGTTCTCGTTGTCCCCACCGCAGTTGCATTTCAAATACAATTGCCATCCAAAGGTTAAGATGACTCAGGCAGATACCATGGAGAACAATTCATCATTCACAACAGTAGCATGGTCAAAAAGTTCTCAAAGATGTTGGAAGTTCCTCAGTAGGTTGAATTCTATATACTAGAAATGTGCTTCTGGTATATTTTTATGAATGTTTAAATGCTATGCAGGTGTCAGCATTTAAACCATATCTACATATACACACACACTCTTTATATTACATTCTGATACTGACTGCCCTGGTTAGTATTTTCTAAGCAAAGAAACCCTAAATAAGCAAATAACATTTTAACATCGCCAAGCCTTAACTACAAAGTGGAACCCCCCCCCCCCCCCCCAAAAAAAAAAAACATCAAAGTATATATTGAAGTTTGAGCTGTCACTAAATTTAGATTTTAGATTGGTTAGTTTATGGGGATTAGTTGACCTGTGCACATTTTTAATAAAGGTAACGATCTTACAGTGGTTGTCCTGCATGTAATACTAAAGAATCAATAGAATCTAATATATATATATATATATATATATATATATATATATATATATATATATATATATATATATATATATATATATATATATATATGCCCAATGGGAATTTGGTCTTTTTAAAAGCATTTGTATTATTATTTTTATCTTAGTAAATGTCTCTCTTTGTATTTGTACTACACGAATGAGATGTGCCTGTGCTGGCACTGTGGGCACAAAGTCAATAAATTAAACTAAACTAAACCTTTTTCATTTATTTATTTATTTATTTTCTTACATTATATTGTCGCGTTGTAAGTCGAAGCACATTTTCCCATAGGAACAATGTTATAAATTGGGGTTACGTTCCTGACTCTTCAGCCAGATAACAGTTTTACAAAAATGACCCGTTATATTGTACTCGTGCAAATATTTATTTAACTCTTTACACTCGGCCCGGTGGTTACACGCATACTACTGAGACACCTACCTGGCTTTTTTAAAAGTACTGACTCGGGGCTCTCCAATGAAGTATTCAGTGTGTGTATGTGGTACTCCTAGCAGGAAGTACGGTCACCTGAAGTTAAGCCCCTCATTATGTGACAGAGTTCACAGCTTACGTTCCGTTTTGAGTCAATCGCTCTTAACAGCAAATCAATAAAAAATAAATAAATGAAAAAAAAAAAAAAAAAAAAAAACAGTTACATGCATAAAAAAAACAAACAAAAAAAAAAAACAACAACAACACTAGAGTAAGTCTGAGAGACCACGGCAGGTACTGCGGTTCGTACACCGAGCTGCGCACATGACGCATGGCTCAGGCCTCACCGTGTCGTAAATGCTGTATCGATGTCTTAAAGTCAAAGCAGGGTAGTAATGCAAAAGAGTCGTAAGTGCCGTGCATCAGTGTGCCCCGGACTGGATGGTTTGGCAGTTCATTCCAGGGTCAGTCGGAATTCGGCCATCCAGAAAGGGGGCGGAGTCACAATAGCAGAAGTCATCGCCTTATTGGAGGATACGTAATTGCACTCACTAGAGAAGGGGGCGTGACTGAAGGTATATCAGGGGATGTGGTGAAACAATCTGTTCCTTTGTTATGATTACGAAAGGACCAGTAAAGGATTGTTGTGTTGTATAAAGAAACCGTGAGTTTTTATGTGTTACTTTGCCTGTCTATTCATCTGTGATGTTTGTCATTGTAGAAGGCTAACCTCCGGGAGCTGTAGCTAACTTAAATGATGTGTTGCAGTAAGAATACCTCTGTTAAGAAAGGGGAACACGACTAGAAAGCTAAAATATGCACAACAACACAGAAATTAGACTATGGAACAATGGTCAAAGGTGCTTTGGACTGATTGATGGACAACAACATCTGTGCCTTCTGCCAGTTCTGTTGTCAACGCTTGACTTCTTTCTGTTCCTTAAGGATATTATCTTCAAGTATTGCTCATCCTTGTTAGACAGCTTTTTGGGACTTCCAGTCCTGGGTTTGTCAATTACAGATAATGTTGCTCTGTACTTGTTGATTATGCTTCGGATACCACACCTTGAAAATCGAGTGCTGCAAGCTATTTCACTCAATGTTTTTTCCTTCTTTATGCAAGTCAAGGTTGTTATAATAGTAGAAAACACTAGTGGAGGCTTTGAGTAAATTGTTGATGCTCATAATGCATAAGTTTTATTTTTAAAAATATCCCCTTGTTGGCAAATTAAGGACATTGTTTTTATTTTTAAAACAAATTATTTGCGTAAAAGTGTACTGGTAAATTAAAGCCTATACATAATTTATTTTCACTGTGTGTTCTTTGAATTATTATGGGAAAAAAAATGTCCTTTTAAAGTCGTGCTGTACGTATTCACAGGGATGTAAGGGCTAAATATATGTCAGTCGCCATCTGGAGCCTTCTGTTTATTATTGATGTTTGGTTCTTACTGCATTCAGTAACGCCATTCACAGTAATTTCTGAATGTTTTCATTTCAAATGGTGAAACATTGAACTTGTGTTTTTGTGGTACGGCAATTTTGTTTGGCGTAATTATTTACATACCACGGTTTTCTCGTCCTGTTCCTCAAAATACTTCCAGATGTGGCTTTGCTTCGTTCCTTTGTTTAGAGATGCCATTTTATTAAAAATATATAACAAACTTCCTAAAAAAAAAAAATAATCCGCTTGTCATTAACTTTATTACAGTGGAGTTGATGCTGTACCACGCCCACTACAGCATGAGTGCACCAATGAAGGGCAAGATCGACTGAGAATAAAACCCGCCCCAGTGTCAATCTTTCTGTTGCACCAATTAGGAAAGCCACTTGGAGGCAATTGCCAAACCCCTTCATTTTTATAATATCTGCCCTTACTCTGGCTCCCCAGCAGTCGGATATGTGACAGACTGGCTGTATATGATAATAAATTACTAAAATGAAATCATTCAAAATGTGCGTTCGTTGAAATTTGTCATGCGACTGATTATACATCTGCAATATTATTCAACGTTTAACCGCTTCTTTGGAGTTTATACATTTAAATGTTTAAAATTGCCATCCCTACTGTATACTTTGAACTAAGTTTGATCTTGTCGTGCTTCAGCATGACCAGGCATGTAAAGTTATTAGAAGTCCAAATACGCAAGACACCAGACATCAAACCGAAATTCACTGAATAATACATGTCTCTGCAAGTCTGCACTCGCTGATGGAATTGGTTTTTGTTTGTAAGAATGAACAGATTTTTGCAGTTCCATGACATTAAAAATACCAATCTTCCAGCCATCAGACAGGAATGACTGAACAGCGCTGCAGTAATCTGCGTGAGATGGCATTTAAAGAGTCATTCTCTTGACTTCAGCTGTTGGTGTTTATGGAATAGTTGGTGCTATGGAACACACACTACCATAAAACAAACAGAACTTTTAAAATGAGCATTCTGCCAGAGACTTGCTTCTAGTTCCTCTATTAAGAGTCATTCTTTCACCAACAACAATAGTACTGGATTGATAGCTATTTTCTTGATGCATTTCATGTTGCTTACAAAGGGTAACCTTAAGAGGGATTCCTTTCATCCAAAACACAGCTGTGGGTCAGAACTCACTATTTTTCATATCACTAGGTTTCCAGCTCGTTCCTTCATCTGTATCATCCATGGGTAAATTCATAGTAACTGAATCTGGACCCCAAGGCTACAGATGCCTTCCATGCAAAAGGACCTAGTTTCGTATAGCACAGGAAGTATATTCCAACACTGTCTGTGACAAAACACCATGCCAACTTGCATTGAATTTTGCTGCCATGGTATTCTTGCATATTTATTGATGTTGTAACAATAAATATGCGAGAATACCATGGGCAGCAAACCATGTAACCTCAGTATTAGTTTCTGTGCATAGTCGGGTATGCAGAGTGTAATATTAAGGGTAAAGCTCATGTCATTTCTGCATGTGTGTCACACCACAGGGAAGACAATGCTGTGCTGTTAAGTTGCAGTCATTTTGATCAGGTTTGATGTCCTTTTGTTGCAGTTCCAGTTGTAAAGAAGACTTGGCAGAAGCATGCTGCACTGATTGAATACTACAGCGATCATGCAGATGCCGCTATACCAACAATCAACTTAGGAGTGCCTAATACAGAGAGGGGTAAGTCAACCATTAAATCATTTTGCAGTTTGCACCTTCTGAGACAAGGCACTACGTGGAAGTGCACACGTTACACTGTTTAGTTCTAAATGGGTTCTATGAGAAATCTTGCGTAAAAGCTTCTCACACAGCAGTGGAACGCATTCCTATGAAGCTCTTTCACATTAGAATGTGCTCTTCCAAAAAGAGGCTTACTCCATGAATTAACAGCTTTTTGCTGTCCCATAACATTAAAAACACCAGCTTCAGTATTCTAGCTGTAAGACAGGGATGAGTGAACGAAAACTGCAATGGTCTGCACGGGATAACATTTATCAGTATTTTTTTTTGATTTTTACATACATGCATTCTTTAAAATATTTATTTATATTTTTGTATTTTATTTTATCTAATATCTTTTCTAAAAAAACAAGAATATACACATTTCACTGATTTTTTTTTTTTTTTTTTTTTTTTTTTTCCAGAAAAGAAAAAAAAATCTATTTAAGGCCATTTCATCCATTTGTAAGAATTTTGCAGGGTCATTTATTACAGAACATTGAGCTTTCTGTTCAGTGCCTAGCTTGTTTTGTTGAATGAACTTGTATTTCAGTGAATATTTGTTGCAATGACTGCTGTACATATTTAAATGGGTTGTATTTTGAATGACAGCCGAGCACAACTCAATGAGCAACCCATTCGTTTTGCTGGCACAGATTTGAGGATTGCAATAGGGATTATGGGAGGATGCAGCTATATCGCGTTCGGCTGAGGAAATTGAACTGCATTAACACTCATGTATTACTGTGAGGTTTTTTAATCAAAAGATTTCTATCAGTACAGGCTGTGGTTATGATGCATGGTTACCTAGCAACAATCCTGATCCTGAGTATGCTTGCTGCTGCTACAGAATTCAGGACGAAAACCAGGAAGAAAAATAAAAAGGAAGTCAAGAAAAACACATCAGCTGTTTTTCTTCTGAAGTGAAAATGCCATACTGTTAATACGCCATCTACTGGATTTCAAGCAAAACCATATCTCAAAAATGTCACGTATAACGTCGGTAAAACACCATTTTTGTAATAATGCTGCTTCAGGTTTTAAATAATCTGTAATTGCTGTAAATGAAACTCCTTCAATTCAAGAGCAAACAGTGCCATCATTGCTGTGACAGTCAAACCGGCTAGTGCTAAAAAATGTTGTGCTAAACACAGCACAGAATACAAGTTACCATCCCTCACTCAACATTTGAGTGAAATTGTAGCTAACAAACTAATTCCCGACATCTTACCTATTGTGCACTTCCACAAGCTACGTAGATCTCAAATGGGTTGTTTTTAAAGACATATATGTTATAGCAAACATGTATTTTCATTTTAAGAGAGGCATCTGATCCTACACTGGGTTCAAGAAATATATCAATTTTCTTATCTTGCCTTCCAGGATGTCTGTTACAGCTTTACTTCCTTGGTCATTTCTTGTGGTTCAAGCAGTGTTTTATTGTTACTGGCTGAAAGCACTTCAGTCAATAGGGGAAGCAGCTGGTGGGTGTAAAAGTAAAGGGGGTTGTAGGATTGGAGGATGCCCACTGACCTTCAGTTCCATTGAGATGTATGGGGAATGGCTGCGGTGAGGGAACAAAATTGAACATTTTAAATTTTAGAAACAAAAAATAAATAAATGACCACTAGGAACAGGTAGGTGGGCAGCTATGGTGTATGCAGAAACAGTAGAAAAAAAATCAGTAGCACTTTGATTGGGGGAACTTTGCCAAAAAAACTGTGTCCTTATCTGGTTTTGATAGCAATGGTTTGTGTCTCTATCAGACCTTATCTGGCAATAGACTGAGTCTGAGATAATGCTACTCCCTCCCTAACTGCTTAATGATGTGAGTGCAGAACAGGTTTGTAATTGCAGTACTTATTGCAAGATATTTTGTACTCAGTTGTATTTCCCCCTATTACATTTTAAGGTCACTGTGGGAAGACATTTGCCATACTGGAGAGATTTTTGAGTGAAGCTATTCCAAAAACGAACTGGCTGGTGATTGTAGATGATGACACGTTGATCAGGTACAGTTTTCTGTTTGTTTTTAGAGAAGGAACATCAAGATACAGTTGCCAGTGATTATTTGTGTTGCTGTAACAAGACAGATATTTAACAAAAGCTAGCCTATGGTACACAAAAAGACTTATTCTAATGGATTTGAATGGCAGGAACCCCACATCATTGGTCTGACCTGTGTGAAAGCTGTCAAGCCACACCTGAAAGGCTCTCTTCCTCTAAGCAGTTATCCCTGGTGGTGAATGTAAGATATCACATGGTTTTGAGTTTTGTCCTTTCTTGGGGGCAGTTTTGCAGTGATTCTTGTTACAAAGGCATCTTTCAAAGCAAGGTGAATGATGATCTTACTTTTATATTAAATGTCTGTACATTGAACTGGATTAAAGAATAAAAATGGAACCTTAAATTAGTGCAGGGTGTCTGTCCCTGTTGAATTGCAGAATGTTACAAACATTCCATCATTCCAAAAATGAAATGTTCTCAAAGAATAAGGGAATGCATTTGCAGAAAGATATCCAAGTTGTTTCTGTGTTTTTATTGTCAGTATTTGTTGATTAGATGTTGTTTTGTTGTAATGTTTTTATGGCTGTTTGCATGTGTTTATGTTTGTATAATTTTTTGTAGTCGCTTTTTGGTCAAATAACCTTTGAGAAAGATATTGAAGTCTCAGGGTCCAACTCTTGGTAGTTATTCATGTTTTTGAAAAAAATACAGAATTACCAGTTTAAACATTAAAGAACTGACCATGCTTGAAGCTTGAAATTGGATGTCTTATTTGCAGTCACAGGCCATTTCAGAACACAGCCGGTGCATTTGCATACAGATGGTCCTCATAATCTCATAAATATCTGTGAAATTTGTATAAAATCAACAGTTTATCGGATCATACCCAAATGTCATCTGAAAGGTTCCTATTAGGAAGCTTCGAATATGAAAATGTTTGGAGAATACTTGTGAAAATTCAAGGCACTGCATAACGGTCAACATTTTTAACTGTTATTAGGCCACAGTTCCACTCAACAGCCTTGTCCTGAATGGCATTCTGTGATAATAGAATGACCTGTCAACAATATATTATTGTCTTGAATAATTTAAACGTTATACCATTGCTTCAACAGCAAGTCAGTGGTATTTTCAAATAGCTCATTTTATATTTATTAATATTTATTTCTGTGAGAAAAATGTCGTGGAATTTTGATTTTGTTTGTGCCTGTCATATCTTCAGTAATGAATTTTCCACCCAGTCACACTGCGTTAGCAGTAATTATATTTGGAGTACCACTGCACCTGTGGGACGGATTGCTCATTAAAATCGTTTTCATGTTTTTGAAGAACCAGTCGTACTAAGATATATACTAAGCAAGGGGACAGTAGAGTAAAACTGACATCAAATGCCCTATCCTCGCCATTCTGCATTATTCATTTGTCCCAACGCTTAGTTGATACACAGACTATAGATCATCAGTAATTTCATAAACTGCTTACTAGTTAAGCATATATTAACTAGATTTCCATGCTTCTTTTAAAGTGTTCCAAGATTGCAGAAGTTGTTGAGCTGTTACGATGCAAATGAGCCAGTATTTCTAGGAGAGCGCTATGGGTATGGACTTGGGATCGGGGGGTACAGTTACGTCACAGGAGGAGGTGGGTAAGTCACTGTCTTCCTAGGTTTACTTTTAAGTGTAAAGGTTGGGGATGCATTATTAAACACGTTCACTTTTTACACACTTCTGATTTTGTTTACTTTGAAGAATGGTCTTCAGTAGAGAGGCTGTTGTGAGACTTCTTGAGAGCAATTGCCGGTGTTACAGCAATGATGCCCCTGATGATATGGTTCTGGGGATGTGCTTCAATGGTCTGGGAATTCCAGTAACGCACAGTCCACTGTTTCACCAGGTAATGTGTCAGGCCAGCTGAATTCACTGTAATGAAAATGTACAGTCAACTCAATTTTGACAAACACAGCACTAACTCTCCTTACAAAGAATAGATCCAATGAATGTTTAACAAGAACAAGTTACAACCAACAGGCGATAGCATGAGTTGACAGAAAGTGTCTGTGCTTGGCTTTCCAGCTCATCATTGGAAAGGTTATTGTTGATTTAGCCTATAACACCTAACCCTGTGGGTATTACCAGACAGATCATTGAATGTAGAGGCACGTACGTTGTATGTATGGGTAGCAGACACCATGTTGTTTTCTCGGAAACCCTGAGTTGTATGAATTTGAGTTGAAAGTTACAAACCGATGCAACAACAGTATAGGCTTGGGTGTGTCATTATAAACAGAACAATATGCCAATTCTTTTAAATATCGACCAGTGATATAACCACTGCTTTACTTGGAAACTTAATGAGCCGAAACGATCTGTAAGGTTTATAATTTATTGTAATAATTCCAAAGCACACGAGTGATGTTTTTGTCAACCTTTAGCTAGTTTCGATCAATGTTGCAATTCAGAAATACTGATCTGTGCTGTTATCTTGTCTAATAACATAAAGCAATTCCTTTGACAAAATTCTAGCAAGGTTTTGCAAAGATATAGACAGTTGCATTGAAACACTTCTAGCTTGATTGGTATATGTGTATCTTGTTATTCAGTATACTCCTTGCTCCCAGACAGAGAGGGACACAGTTCGATGAAATTAAATTAAGAAGAGCAGTTTCTAAGCAGTAATGAAGAAGAATTTAATTTTTGTCAAAATAAACTACTCTTTCATCAAAATATAAATGGAACATTCATATGAGTGTCTCCCTTTTGATTTGTAACTTTTATTTTTCTTTTCTTCAGGCAAGACCAGATGATTATTCGAGGGACTATCTTGCTCACCAGATTCCGGTTTCTTTTCACAAGCATTGGAATATTGATCCAGTGACAGTCTTTAATACTTGGCTGGCAGAAGAAAAAGACTCAGGATCCGAACAGCCACACACAATGATTAGAGAGGAGTTATAATATTTAGAATACCACCAAATCTACAATATCGTGATACTTCAAACCTGAGAGATGAATGGTTAAACAGAATAGATCATTGATTTAATGTCAGCTGCAGCCAGTTCACAATACATGTTCTTAATTAAGCAATGTTTTTTGTACATTTGACATTTCTTCAATACCTCGTAAACCATTTGAGATACAGACTTCAAATTGTGTGTTATAGAAGCTCATTGGAAAATATAACAACTATGAGTATTGTCCAAAAAAAAATGAACCCATTTGTGATGATCATTTTATAAAGCTGCTGAACTGTTTACTGTAGGTCCCATATGTCAGAGACCACTTGAGGTACTGACTTTATACATGCAGGGTTATAAACCACCACAGGCTAAACGTGCCAATGGTCTTGACATTGGACTCTGAACCAATATGCTTGTTATGTTTAGGGCATACAAATTTTTTTAGGTTTCTAGTGTCATTCAGTTTCACTGCCACATTGTTTTAACTGCTGACTATGACAGTGATGGAAAACACTCTCTTTCAAATAGTGTCTTCACATTTTGCACATGCAGTAGCTGTTTTGATTATTCTCTTTTTATAAATGTCACAGTCCAACAAAAAAAAGAGCCACTTTCTTGTCACATTTGTTGTAAGGCCATATCAAACCATTTGAGATTTAGACTTCATATATGTTGCATTAAATAAATACCTCCGGCAAATGTGGCAGTGAGCCTTCTTGACATCTGTTCTAATAGGACTTCCCTATCAGCTGTTATGTAACATTTCTATTTCCTATAACTTACTTTGAAATATTATCAAAACCTCTTCACAGCTGTGTCCCGATTCTCTTGTTCAGGTTGTATTATGGAGGCTACTGGCAATGAGATCTTGTCTTCAAACGTGGTACACAGCAGTGTCCTGTGATTCTTGGTCACCTTGGTCATTGATATCAACCAATAAATATTAAGCATTTTGTGGCCGAATTAGTTTTAAAGGAGTGCATACAAAGGTTTTTGTTTGTTTGTTTTAACCTGTTATCAGCATTTGCAGCATTGTCACAGTCTTTTTATACTTTAATTCAGTTTGTAGGGTTTTTATTTTTAAGTCTGTCACATCACTGCTACTTCCTGGTATCTAATTTGATTTATTTAAATCTTGTGCATACGGTCATATGGCCCGGTTTTACTTATGTAGCAGTATCTTTTAAATACCTGCATGTTACAAACATTCCATTGAAAAAAAGAGCAAACAAATCTTCCACTGAAGAAACGGTGCAAAGGATAATATTGCTAATTGGGTTTTAAAACCTTGCTTAGCACTCAATTAACCTTCCACTTTCCAACCACTAATATACCATGTATTTGTTGTGTTAACATTTGTGTTTAGTTCAACGTGTAATAATTATTTTTTTATATATATTTATACAATACTTTGAAAGTTACTGGTGTAGAATTAAATATATAATAATATATATATATATATATATATATATATATATATATATATATATATATATATATATAACATACACACACACACACACACTGTACTGACAATGCTATATTTTCATAAAACATACAATATTAATACTGAAGTTTGTGGGGTTTTTTTCAGGAGGTAGAAGATTAAGGATATTAGATATTACAGTGATACTGCCACTAAACGTACAACTTAGTAATGAAAACTGTGCAGGCTAACACCACTTTTACTCTCCAAAGTGAATTAACAATGTACTGTTAAACATTATCCCTTCAGTTTTGATAATAAACAATCTATTGTATGCTGTATGTATTCCTTCTATATATTCATGACAGCTTTGAAATGTGTTTTGTTATGTTGCAATTCTTGAGAACTTGAATTAAGCTAAATAACTCTCTTTATACCTTTGTGATGTATTCAGCTCTCTCACTTTGCAGATTCTTTCAAACCTGTGCTCACAAACACAGTTTCTGAAGTCCTTGGTTAAAACTGGGGCACGATCAGGAGGTACTTGTACATGAGAACATCAGAAAAGTGTGCAAGGGAAGAGAGCATTCAGCCCATCAAGACTCATCCCTTCTTAGCATACAATATGCCACTGCTAAGGGTTCAAATCTAGTTTCATGGGATATCATCTGTTTGTTTTTAAATGTTCCCTGTGCTTTGGATCCTACTTCGTCGCCTGGAAGGTCATTCCATGCATGTATTCTCTCTCTACTACATTTGCAGAAATTACTTGGGTTAACTTTGTACAATTTAATATTCTATACACTTTGAAAGCCGGCTCTCCCTTCTATTTTCTAGGCAGAAGAGAGTCGGTTATTTTAAACTTTCATCATAGCTCATTCCATTAATTCCTGGGATCAACTTAGGTGTCATTCTCTGTACCTTCTTAGAAGTACAATTCTTTGTAGGGAGGTGAACAAAACTGGACACAGTATTCTAGGTGAGGTCTAACTAGAGCATTATATAAGCATAGCTTCCATACACTCTTATGCCACGCAGTTTGCAATATAACATTATAATTTCCTTAATAACTGCCTCATCACTTTGGTAAGGTACTTTTAATGACAAGTTCACTATAACCCTAAGATCCATTTCAAATGTATTGTTATTAATTAGTGGGGGGAAATGTAATAATATATTTATTTTTATATAGCACCTTTCATAGTGGACCACCATCACAAAGCACTTTACAGAGGTAGGCTGTGAACTGTGCATTATATGCAGAGTCACTTAGAATAGGACATTGAGTTAACCTCTCATCTGCAGGGTGGAGCACAAGGAGGTTAATTGAATTGCTTAATGTCACACAGTGTCAGAGGTGAGATTTGAACTAGTGACCTTCTGGGTACAAGCACTGGACTTTAACTACTAGACCACACTGCCTCCCATCAACAAGTGCTGTAGAGTTACATACAATAGGACCTCAGTTTACGTCTCATCTGAAGGATGCTGTACAAGGAGGTTAAGTGACTTGTTCAGGGTCACACAATGTTAGTCAGTGGCTGAGTGGGCATTAGAACCGGGGACCTCCTGTTATCAAGCCCTTTGCTTTAACCACCAAATATTTGTTCCCTAAAGTATTTCCATTCAGTTTCTGTTCTATGTGTAAAGATTTGCATGCCCAATGTGCAATACTTTACACTTACTAACATTAAAATCAATTTTTGGTTATTTGTTAAATTTTAGCTCCTGTAGCTTTTTTAAGATCTCTGCTTTACCAATTCTTTAAGAACTATGTGGACAGGGGCTCCCGTGGTGCATCCAGTAAAGGCGCGCCACGTGGAGTGCAGGATGCGCCCTATAGCCTGGACGTAGCTGGTTGAGTCCAGCCATAGAGTCATGACACGGTCAGTTCCCAGGGGGGGGAGTTCCCAGGGGGTGGCGCACAATTGGCCGAGCGCCACCTGGGTGAGGAGGGTTCAGGTCAGCAGGGTAATCCTCAGTTCACCGCACACCAGCAACTCCTGTGGCCAATAGGGCACCTGTGGGTCTGCTGTAGAAGCCACTCAGATCTGTGTTGTCCTCCGGCACTATTGGTCTGGTGGCTTTGCTGTAGACCTGCAGCCACCGTTTCCTGACTCAGGAGTTGCAGCGGTGAACCGGGATAAAAATAATAATTGGGCATTCCAATTTGGGGAGAAAATCAGGGTAAAAAACCACTGGCAACAACCAAATTTATAAAAAAATAATTATGTGCAGAATGGCACAGTGGGTTTGATGGCATACTGTTTGTATTCTCCCTGGTGAAAATATTCAAAAACTTTCTTTAATGCATCAATGATTTTGCAGTCCTCGTAAACCTTGTTATCGGATTCATCCCTTTATACTTTAACATCCTTGTAATCCTAACACAATTACTATTGTTAGCGTGTCCCTCGGTCATAAATGTATAAATCATCGAAAAACAAATCTAAAAGCAGTGGAACAGATTTCTGTTTTCCATAATACCAGATAAAGGTCACTTGTATTCCAGTGTTATCTTCTCTTGGGATTGAATTCACAAGGTCAAGCTGACTTATACATGCGCATGTTAAGCCCTCTGTAAATACGATTTTGTATTATAAAACACATTTATTAATTTACGTTTTTTGAGCAAACTATTAATTGAGGTAATAATATTAAGCTTGAATAAAAACAAAATGATTGAACAAGTAAACATAATAATAGCTTCTTCCATGTTTCAGTGCACTTACTCAAAACAGAAAAACCTATGCTGCTCAAGGGGCAGGCAGTGTGTAAACAGCAAGTCAGTGTGAAACTCAGGGGGTTGTGGGGAGTTTGAAAAGGAAAAGATTAATGTGATACTGCAGAGGGGGGGTGTTTACAGTGCTGGACAGCGATTTCACTTGTCATGTAAATGTATAAAGGTTAACTTCTAATTATATATTGCACATTCATTACAGCAACATTTTTTCTTGTTTGACAATCAAAACTGTTAAATTTCTTTGGCATAATTGATCATTGGTTGTGTCAACAAACCCAATAAACTCCATGGGGATAATTATTCAAGGCCATACTAATGTGAGACACAGTGTTGCCAGCCCTACATACTGCTTTTGTTTTTAATCGTACTGTATATTGTAAGGAACAATGAATCAAGGGTAGAAGATGAATTCAGCTATTTTACAGGGAAAAGTGACTGGCTCCTGTGGACTTGTAATTTCCAGTGCCTATCTGTTCATTTCTGATGAAAGGGAAATTATCTACTTTCCTGACCTGCATGTTGGCGTTTCACACAGTTTTCTCAATAACAAGGGAGACATATACAATGCCTATAGAAAGTCTACAACCCCTATACTTTTTTCACCCATGTGGTCTTGGCCATTAAAGCCTGTAGCTCTTGCAAAGTTTCCATTGGCCTCTTGGTAGCCTCGCTGGTCAGTCTCTCTCTTCCTCGGCATCCAGTTTGGATGGAAAGCCTGATGTAAACTTGGTCTTGGTGGTGCCATACACCTTACACTTCTTAATAGTTGTCTTGACCGTGCTCCAAGGGATATTCAAGGCCTTTGATATTTTTTTAAACCCATCTATTGGATATCCGCCTGTCAAAAAGGCTAGTTGCTTTGCAGAGTTCGTTCACGCAGAGCCTGGCGAGGCTGTTGGTGCTCATGTTTGAGTCTTTGCTTTGAAATGAACTACCAAGTAGAGTGAACCTACAGGAACTGTTGAATTTATCCTGAAATCATGTGAATCACTACAGTTTAACACAGGTGGAGGCCACTTACCTTGGCTGGTGATTTTGAAGGCGATTGGTTACACCTGAACTAATTTAGGATTACTATTACAAGGGTTGTGGACACTTATCCAACCAACTTATTTCAGTTTTGATTT